>NC_090370.1:7703995-7878995 GCF_035084215.1 Heptranchias perlo | reverse complement strand
CTTCACTCCTGAAAGTCCTGGCTCTAATTTTTAGGCTATGTCCCCTGGTCCTCGACTCCCCAACCAGCAGAAATAGTTTCTCTCTATCTACCCTATCAGTTCCCCTTAATATCTTAACAACTCTTCATAGCAAAGGTTCAAGATAATAAGAAACTGGAAATCTGAAATGATTTCCCCCACCCCCCTCCAAGTTCTAACGATTCAAGGGTCTTCACCTGTAATGTTATCCTTTCTCTTTTGTACAGATGCTGACAGCCCTGCTGTGGATCTGATTTTTTAAAGAACGTCTTTATTGAACAGAGAATGTGTTTGCGTTTTTAAAAAAAAATATGTATTTGCCCAACGCTACAATTTAATAATGAGATTTTAACAAATTGCATCTTAAAAGTATATGGGGACTGAAATTTCAGCCCACATCAAGGGCGGACAGCAAGTAGATTGGCTGCCTGCAGCTGGATTATGGGGCAGAACCCAGTTCCACTGAGATTCCTCCCTGGTTTTTTTTTGTATGCAGCCATTTGCCAAAATCGGAGGTCACAAGAGGATCTTCTGTTACCTCCAATGTCAGGGGGTGGGGGCGTATCTACGGAGATCCTGGGAATTCCTTCCTGTACGTCTTTATACGACCTCAGATGAACTCTCACCAACTGAGAGCTTCTGTGAGTTCCACTGAAACCTTTAGGAGGAAAACGTAATTGATCCCTGAGGAGGTCCATCACCTTTTGAGATACCACAGTAACTCCCTTCATAGCTGAAGATTTCCTCCCCCCTTCAGGCCTGGGAAGCACCTCGGGTGCCACCTTTCATGGGTGAATGGAGGTGGGTATTGCTGAAGCACCTTTTTAGGCATCAACGGCCCATTCTTTCCACACACATGATCCCATCCCTGTAATTTGGAATAGGGTTAACGTCTTGGGCCTCAGGCGTACTTGGATCCCGCTCTGCCTCCCTTCCACCAGCAAAGCAGGACAATCGGAATTTTCCACTTCATGCCCTTTGTCTCCTCAATCACTACAATGAGAATGACACCTGTAGGCAAGGTATCCTGTCTTAGTTGCAGCAAAATAGCTACGCTCATTGCTAATAGTGAACTAAGGCATTCTTTTCTTCCCTGTAATAAAGACAATGCTGCTTTGTTGAATAATTATTAGAATTTACTGCAAGTGTTTTTTTTTAAAAATTAGGTACTTTTTTGTCGGAAGTGCATTGGACTAACACTGGGCCAGTGATACCCTCGTCATTCAGGGCACCCGGAGTGTAATGGTGTCCCTGGACCATAAGCAGAACCTGTTTGGCCTGCTCACATTTAATAAGCAGCCCTCGTAAAGTGACACCAGTAACATTGCTGAATTAAATGGTATACTTTTGAACGAACAGATTAGGCAGTGTTGGAAGTTTAATATTATCGGATCTGCAGTTAACAGTGATAGTTGAGGATTGCTGCTCCTTCTAAAACATTTGCTGTTAAATATTTAAAATGGGGATCAGTTTTAAGAGGATAGGTGTGAGAAAGATGGTTACCAAAGGTGTGCGTGATTTATGGCTTTCAGACTCTTCTCCCTTGAGCTGTTTATTTCCATGAGTAGATGTCAGGATTGATGAGTTCTTGTGTTGTATTCCAAATTTCAAATTGCTCCCTGTTGTGTCTGCTCTCAGTTGAAAGCAGCCAAAAACAGTAGGATATGTGCTGTTGCTTTTTAAGCCCAAAGTAACAACTCTGACTTACCAGCAGTGCAGAGTAGACTTGCTAAATACGTGCATTGTAAACGTCTTGCTCTATTTTAGCTCATCTTTGACTCAACTCTGAACATGACTGCAACTTGACTCTAAGTAGTCAAGGCAGACCCTTAAAGCTCATCTATACAGTGCTTGCCTGTGGGTTATTTTAGCCATGTAAATCTGATCTCTTTCTCTCTCTCTCAGTCAAAGAAAATCCATTTGCGTTCGTGTGGCTGGATTGGGTTTGGGGGCACAGCACAGAAAGTTCCTGCCTAATGTCCTTTTAAAAGTGAGACCTGTCCTTGTGAACTTTAGCTCATGAAAACAACACTTATTAAAAGGTGATCAGGAGTCATGCAATTACTGAGCGACAACATTTATATAGCAACTTTAACGTAGTAAAACGTCCCAAGGCGCTTCACAGGAGCGATTATCAGACAAAATTTGACACTGAGCCACATAAGGAGATATTAGGACAGGTGACCAAAAGCTTGGTCAAAGAGGTAGATTTTAAGGACCGTCTTAAAGGAAGAGAGCGAGGTGGAGAGGTTTAGGGAGGGAATTCCAGAGCTTAGGGCCTAGACAGCTGAAGGCACAACCGCCAATGGTGAAGCGATTAAAATCAGGGCTGCGCAAGAGGCCAGAATTGGAGGAGTGTACAGATCTGAGGGTTGTAGGGCTGGAGGAGGTTATAGGGATGGAGAGGGGTGAGGCCATGGAGGGATTTGAACCTTTCAATCTAAAAGATGGCATCTCCACAATATAGCAATACATTGGAGTGTCAGCCTGGACTCTGTGCTTGAATTCTGAGTGCCACTCGAGGCCACAATCTACTGACAACAGAAGGCAATAGGGGTACCAACTGAGCCAATCGAACACTCGCAGAATAGTAAGTGGGTTAAAGTGGAATCCAGGGCTCTCCTAAATCTGACTGTCATACCATCAGGCTAAAGTATTCCCAATCATGAGCTACAGAGGCTAATGACTTGTTATGACTGTGTCTAATTGGTCATGGGTTGCTTTGCAGTGAGTATTTTGTCTTATCCCCAAAGGACAACATTCAGACAATCAAAACCTTAAAATGCCCTATTGATATATGCCCACGGCAGTTAACAGCCATCAGATTAAATCTGACTGACCACACATACAGGCCCATGCATGTTACAATTAGCAGGCCATTGCTCCATCTGTTTATATAACTGTAAGGATGAATGAGTTATTAAATTAGACGGAGAGGGACTGCCTTTTCCAAAACAAATTTAAGAAAGAAGTACATGCATATATCTCAGTAATGGATGAAGGGAGGTGTGTGAATGAGGTCAGGTAGTACAGTTCCATAGGTCGTCTATAGATTGCCTTTTCCTCCTCTTTGTCTTGCTGTAAATGGCACTGTACATTAATGCATTAGCCGTGGAATGTAAGAGTTTGTTAGTATTAAATGTAAGGCAGCCAACAAAATATGGTGATGCTGCAACACTAAGGGCACAATTTTAACATCAAAGTCCAGGTGCTTTGGGGGCAGGGGGGCAAACAAAATCAGGGATTTCTGGAGCGGGAAGGAATTCTGGCTCCAACTCGCCGATAAACGCACACAACCCTGACCCATCTGGGTGCTTCAGGAACCCAAAAGTTCTGCCGGCAATTAAAGCTGGCGGGACGATATTTAAAAGCAGGGAATTAAAGTAAACTCATTGGAATTGCGATTAATCTTGTTATTGATGCCGGGAAACGATTTCAACGCTGCCTCAACGTGTTTCCCGTGCTGTGTGAAGCACGCCATGGGAAAATAGGAGAGTTGCAGCCAGCAGCCATTTAAATCCCTGTTTGACAGATGGGGATTAAAGGTGAGTTATTGCAGCAGGGCACTAAGTTCTCTCAGACAAACTTTTGGCAGTTAAAGTGACCACTGCCCTCAACTTCTTCGCCTCCGGATCCATCCAGGACGCCACCGGTGACATCGTCGGGGTCTCTCAGTCATCTGCCCAAAAGTGCATACGACCGATGGTTTGTTTCGCAGGGCGTCCCACTACGTCAACTTCCCCATGGACGAACCCAGTCACACGGAGGGGGCAGTGGGTTTCATTATTCTAAAGGATGGGAACTAATTACTTGGAAGTTCATTGTTGATTTATTGTTAGCAGTAAAATTGCAACATCCATAACTGTCATCCGGAACAGCACAGAAATATAGGCCCTGATATTTATAGAGGCGGGGGCAACTGCCAGAAAACCTAGAAAGACGGGAAAAGTGGAGGTCCTGCCGAATTTAACAGCAGGACCACATTTGAATTTTTGTTCTCAGTTTCCAGCCGGCAGCTGGCCAGATTGAGATCGTGGGGGGGGGGGGGCGGGGGTGGAGGGGAGAGAAATAACGGGAGGGGGGGGGAAAAGAGAAAAGATCACAGCGAAGGTCTGGAGATCACTGGGGGGACGGGGGGCGGAAGAGTCCAGGGGTGGTGGGGGGGGGGGGGAAGCACTCCTGCTCCTCCTGGCCCACAAGTGCTGGAAAAGCATTTACCTGCAGGATCCGGCAGCTCCCGCCTCTCTTTAGCTGCCGGGTTTCCCGAGGCCTGGGAAACCCGGCCTGCAGACGTTAAATCCAAATGGCTGCTAAAATCTGAGGCACACAGCCTCATTAACATATTAAAATTACCGACTCGCCTCTCAAGAGCACGTTACTCGCCCGTCCCCCAACCCGCCGTGGTTAAACCGGAAGTTCGCGGCAGGTTAGGGTCGGGGTTTCACATATTTAAGAATTCAACCCCATCTCCCGCCCGTCCTGGGGAGTTAAAACTCCCCCCATTGTGCTGCACCTCTTTAAAGACCACCATGCTGAACCACACTCACAAAATATTAGCCGTGGCTCAGTTGGTAGCACTCTTGCCTCTGAATTAGACGATAGTGGGTTCAAGTCCCCCTCCAGAGACCTTAAGCACAGAATCTAAGCTGACACTCCAGTGCAGTACAGAAGAAATGCTACACTGTCTTTCAGATGAGACATTAAAGTGAGGCCTTATCCACCCTTCTGGGTGGATGTAAACAATCCCATGGCATGATTTGAAGAGCAGGGGAGTTCTCCCTGGTGTCCTGGCCAATATTTATCCCTCAACCAACATCACTAAAACAGATTATCTGCTTATTATCTCATTGCTGTTTGTTGGATCTTGCTGTGCGCAAATTGGCTGTCACGTTTCCTACATTACAACAGTGACTACACTTCAAAAGTACGTAATTGGCCGTAAAGGGCTTTGGGAGGTCGTGAGTGGCGCTACATTAATGCAAGTTCTTTGTTTTAGAATGACCGATAACATTGCTGGAAATAGTAACAAGGGAACTCTTCCTGCTGTATTTATAACATTACTACGCAGTGACCAGCGGAAATCGACTCCCCCACGTCCTACATTTACCACACCTTAAACAAAAGGTTAAGATCCAAGTTAGATACACACTTGAATTTTATAGGAAATAAAAATTGCCAGAGATTACCAAGTGGTTTCTGTGGCACGACTAATTCTTTTTTCTCCCATGGTGCCACTTGTTCTCGGGCCATATGTGGTATGAGCTGAATTAACGTACACACAGTTAAATAAAGAGAACACTAAGTGTATCGACTGATCTTAATTGTGCCTTGCTGTATCAAACATATGTAACACCCAAGAGGGCTGTTAGCCAGTAACATTCTGACAAGGCGGTAGTTTCTGTCTGCATCACTGCTGGTCATTTGTAATTTAGTTGCTCCAACTTGTTTCTAATTGGTAGACAATTAGCGAGAGAGCAAACATGGTCTTATTCACCATTATGTACATCAACAAGTGGTAGGAAGTAAGTGCCACCCTCTATTGTCCTGGTCATCCAGCAGGGGTGCCCAGCATCTGGGACATGGCAGGAGGACACATGAAGCCACTTCTTCTCAGGGCAAGCACACATTCATTCAACTAGCCAGCCCACTGAAGGATTGAAGAAGTGCCAGTTAGTGGCCAGGTGCTGGCAGCCATTTCCTTAGCGGACGTGGCTCCAGTTGTAGCAGGACCATCTTGTGACCTGCGCCCAGAGATACAAGGCCACCTCCAACCCGTGAGACCCTCAATGACCTACAGTATTTTGGACTTTCCTGGGCTTTATTGAGCATGCCGATGGTGTGCTCCACATTTAATTCTGGTTGAGGCCTGTGACTCCTTGTATTTATGCTGCACTGCAGTTCAGGGGTTTCTCAGTGAGGTCCTAAACAGCTGCAACGGGTAGCTCTTTTCTCCTTGCAGCTATCTGCCCAATCTATGTGATCCTTCAAATAATGCAGGCACTGTTGACTGCTGCATAATAAAGGCATCGTGGATGCTTCCTGGATGCATCATGATGTTTCTCTGGTGAGATACCACCTGCACATTAATTGAATAGAAGTCCTTTCTGTTCACGTAGGCCTTAGGGTGATATGGAACTCTGGCCACATGAGTTCCATTGACCATGCTTTGTACCTTTTGGAAATCTCTCCCGCCCAGTGTCTAGCTAATATCTCTTTTACACAGGGAAAGTGAAGAATGTGTTGCCCCTAGCAAATGTAGTGCTTGTCACTTGCTTCATAGCGTCTCTGGACTGCATACTGGCTGATCTGGCAGATGTCCTCTACGGTTGCTTGGAAGGATCTGGAGCCATAAATTCATAATGCTGCGGTTACCTTCACGCCTTATGGGAATAGCCATTGCTGTTCTCGAAGTTGGCTTGATTGGCACCCCATCCACCACCCTAAACATTCACTCCCTCCACCACCGGCACAATGTGGCTGCAGTGTGTACCATCCACAGGATGCACTGCAGCAACTCGCCAAGGCTTCTTCGACAGCACCTCCCAAACCTACGACCTCTACCACCAAGAAGGACAAGAGCAGCAGGCACATGGGAACAACACCACCTGCACGTTCCCCTCCAAGCCACACACCATCCCGAGTTGGAAATATATCACCGTTCCTTCATCGTCGCTGGGTCAAAATCCTGGAACTCCTTACCTAACAGCACTGTGGGAGAACCTTCACCACACGGACTGCAGCGGTTCAAGAAGGCGGCTCACCACCACCTTCTCAAGGGCAATTAGGGATGAGCAATAAATGCTGGCGATGCCCACATCCCATGAACGAAAAAAAAAGTTGTCTGCAGGTCAGCCTACAGCAGATGGCGTAGCTCAGTGACAGCCTCTCTTGTGAAGCGGAAGCAGTGAAATCTCCTTTGAGGTGCCCAGGTAAGAGTATTGGGATCTGTAACTACTGGGGTGTACTGAGGGAGAGCTGCACCGTCGTTCAGATGAGACATTAATCCGAGGCCCCGTCGGCCCTCTCAGGTGGATGAAAAAGATCACATTGCACTATTTTGAATAAGAGATGGGGAGTTCTCCCCGGTGTCCTGGCCAATATTTATCCCTCAACCAACACCTAAAAACAGATTACCTGGTCATGATCACATTGCTGTTTGTGGGATCTTGCTGTGCACAAATTGGCTGCCATGTTTCCTACATTACAACAGTGACTACACTTCAAAAGTACTTCATTGGCTGTGAAGCGCTTTGGGACGTCCTGAGGTTGTGAAAGATGCTATAGAAATGCATGTTCTTTTTTTCTTGCTTCTTTTAAGTGTTGTTGCACCTGCATTTAGTGTCCTCTCATCAACTAATTTTCCTCCATGGAGCACAATGGGGACTCCTGAAGAAATTGGAACCCTCAGCATTGGAGGAGCAATCAGCAATACTGTGGTAAACAAACAAAATTAAAATGCACAAAGAGTGCCTTCCACAGCAGGAGAAACTAATGCAGCGACATAAATGCAACTAAATATCAATGCTTCGTTCCAAAATGTTGAATCTAATTTCAGCAGGCCAGGCGAGTGAATCAAACACGTACCCTTTTTGTTACAGAACCAGGTGAGTACCATGAACAGAACTCTCTGACAGGTCATTATCATAACTCCTTCAAAGAGACCGACACTGGCCAGCACTGCAGTCTCCCTGTATCCCACTTATTTACCCCCCACCCCCATCGTAGTCAGCAGTGAACCGAACCGCTGACTTGTTCTTGCCTGCATTGCCGGTGGAGCCTTCCAATTTGGAGGCTCGAAGCTCTCTGCACTGCCCAGTCCTGCATGAGATCTGGGAAACCATCTTTGATCTTCCCTTGTTGCATTACAGTCACACTTTTGGATTATTTGATCAATAAACAATTAAACCCGTATAGATCGCAATATATGTTATTAAAGTTTAAAAATGGCATCGTTCCTTCTTCAATAATCTTATTTTTAGCTCTACTTTATTAAATTTAGCTGACTAGGCCTCAGGAGCTTTGCAAAGAATGAACAATGAGGGGGAGGGGTGGGCTCCAGGAAGGCTGGTTTATCCATTAATGAGGGAGTTGTAGACAGTATAGCCCTGATTTTAAAGGAGGGGTGGCCGTACGGTGCGCATGAGGGAGCCGTTAACAATGTATGTTGAAACTGAGATCGTGACTGGTCTTTTTACAGTAAGGGGGTAGAAAGCACATTCAGCATTGCCTCTCGATCAATGAATGGTCTTTCTACAGATGATCACGGCTTAGTGTTTTACCAGGCTACAAATGACCGTTGGTGATATTAATGGACGACACGTAACATGTTTTCCCAACACTCCTCTGTCACTTTAACCAAGGCATTAACACGTAGAATCATACATCATAGAAGGAGGCCTTTCAGCCCATTGTGCCTGTGCCGGCTCTTTGAAAGAGCTGTCCAATTAATCCCACTGCCCCGCTCTTTCCCCATAGCCTTGTAAATTTTTCCTTTTCAAGTATATGTCCAATTCCCTTTTGGGTTCACATGGGCTAAAATTTTGGTTCAACAGAGGGGAACTGGCAAGAGTCCATTTGCTAATATTACAAGCAATCGTTTCTGGGCTCTGGTGGGGGTTTCTTGTCAGCTTATAAAACACAGATAATAATGACGCTTCGCTGTATTTGGCCCATTTGAGTGTAAGGGGTTCTGAAAATAGTGAATGAGGTCAAAGCATTGTGTTAAAGAAAAAACAAATTGCTCGGTTCCTGCAGACCTCAAGTATTGTCAACCTGAATCTTGTGTTAAAGAAAGCATTTGGAGTTTGCTGACAAAAGGAATTAGCGGAGATCTACTTGGCTTTGTATGGTCCCTGCAAAAGCACAGTGCTCATTACCACCCCACTTTGGTCTGGAATAGCCTAGAAGTAACATTTAGGCCTCGATTTTAAAATCGGGCAGGAACGTGTGTGACAGGAAGGGTGGGGGACAAACACGCATGACGAGGCCCGGTGAGATTTTAGCTCCCGGGCCTCATTTAAATATCGAAGATCAAGATCGGACTCCAGCCCGAACCCGGCAGGAATCTCTGCCTGGCCGGTGAGCGGGAGTTGGGGAACTCGGATGGCAGGAGACCACCTCTGGGGAACGGTCCCCAGCAGTCAGGTAACTCTCTGGGCAAGGAATCACGATCGGATTGGGGGGGGGAGGGGAAGCCTGGGGAAAGGGAGGCCCGAGGTTTCCTTCTGATGCCGAGAAGCAAGTTGGAGCAACTAAACTTCAAATAACCTTTCTGGGCCTCATCTGGCCCCAGCTCCTGACAATTTCGGCCTGGCGAGGAATCCACCAGAGTCCCCTCTCCCCCACCTTAGGCCTCAGGCTAAAATCGCAGATCAGGGCCCCAATAATGTCATCAGAGCCCAACCTGCATATTTAAAGAGGACCCCACTGGATTGGGGTGAGAGGGATGTCCTTGCCGACTACAATTTAGAATTGCAGTCAGTCAGATCACAGCTCAAAGGAGTGGGGAGGTCTCCCCTCCGCTCCATTTTAATTGCGCCTCCCCCCACCCTGATTTCCGCCAGGCAGTGGGAGTTCAAATTGAGGCCTTAGTGTCCAAACGCTTAACCTGCTCTTAAGAAATTCCTTTGCTATTGTAAGGGAGGTGCCCATTTTAAACGGGTTAACCCATCAGTTAAACGAGTGGACAAATTTGTACCCTAATGCCGCGGTGAGATTTCACGGCAAATGTGATTTTCTCATTGTCACCTTTTTAAAAACTAGGCACAATTAAGGTGCTTGGATGTTTTGAAATGCATTTCAGATATGGCTATATCCGATCTAAGGAGAGATTTGCTAAGAACCCAAAGCTCCTCCCTTTTCCCCCTCCTCTCCCTCCCCCTTTATCTTTGACTTGTAACCAATAAGGTTTTAAATCCAGCCCAGGTCCACTTATCCTCCTGATCCTGTTAAATTCAGTACCACTCCTGGAGGAAGGTAAGTAAGGAGCAGGACCACATTCAAGGGTCAATGGGTTAGAACAGAACTGGTGAAGTGAACTCCTTATTGTTGCAAGTTAGCTGATAAATATTTGCCCTGGTTACTTTTTCCTTTGGCTGGTACCTCATTACTGAAATTAGAACAGGAAAATGCTGGAACCGTTCAGCGGGTCAGACAGCATCTGTAGAGAGGGGAACTGAGTTAGCGTTTCAGGTCGATGACCTTTCATCAGAACAGGAAGTAATTACTGATGGCTGTCTTGCAATCGAATACTCCTCAAAATATTACAGTTGGGGGGAGGGGAGAAATCCCACCTGTGGCCAGCTTTAGCCGTAATAGCTAACTGTGACAAACATCAAAAATGAAAGGTTAACAGGATTTGACCGCAGCTAAATTCAAACACTGCAAGATGAAAAAGATCTGTACCTAAGTCTAGTCGCTTTATAAGAGACTGCTTTGGAACTGAAAGCATAGGTGTTCATAACAGGGATAATATTAAACTGAGGCACAGATAATGAGGTTGGGTGTTGAACAGAGATTGTGTTAGAATAGAGCCCTTCTAACAAGGGTGCATTAGACAGTGTTAAAACAGAGACCCTGATCACAAGGGTAATTTCTATCATAACTCACTGACCCTGCACATGGTTCTTGGCTTGTTATTTCCCTCTCTCCATGATTTTAACAGCCTGGGCTGGATTTAAACCCATTACCTTTTTGGCTACAAGCCAAGAATAGAGGTGAAAGGAAGCTTCTTTGGCTTTTTGGAAATCCCTCCTTGGATCAGACATAGATCCCTGGGTAAGTTCAGGAATTCAGTTAAGAACATCCAAGTCCCTCAAAATTCAGTCCAGTTAAATGAAGAGTTAGGAAAATGTAGTCACCTTGAAATTACACCAACATTATGTGCAGACACAGATTTGTACACTATTTTAATGGAACCCATTCAAGATGAACAGATTCGAACAAAGCCGGAGAGTGGGAGCAGTGATAAGAATAATATGTAGATCTCTATCACACAGAGATTGTTGTCTGTACAAGACGCAGATTTATACCCTGGAACACCTCAGGCTGGAACAGGGCTGAGAAAGTTTGGCCAATCAATGGTCAAACCAAACATCTGACCTGACATTTTATGTCTCGCTGGCAGGGCAGATTGTGCCAGGTGTAGGTGGTAGTACTGTAATGCAGTCTAATATCTTTTGAGGTTCATGTTAAAGTGAGAGACAACACTGTTGGGAAATGGAAAAGACAAGTCACTGAGTGATCGCGTCAACATTTATTGCTACTTTTTGAGGGGAAAAAAGGTTTATTGCGGTGTTTTTTGAAAAATGTTTGAACGAGGATGAACAGCATTAGCCACGCACTATCATCCAGGAAATGGCAGGGGTGTGAGAGTCCAGATTATCCTGACTAACCACCAAGCACACGACAACCAGCTTCACTGGGGCGGGCTTCTTCCAGGAGAATCCAGCAGGAACAAAGCACATTCCAGCAAAGAGAAAACAAATGTAGGAAAGAAAGAGATCAGAGAGATCAAAGGTGGTCCATTTCAGAAACGGGGCCAATTTTAACTTTTGGCACAAAATGGGTGGTCAGCGGGCGAACCCTCCCGCCACGTACCCACTGTTGCTACAGTGAGGCCTGAGCAACTTTGAGGGCCAGGCCTCACTTGCATCAGTTTGGTGAGCTACATGTGCTAAGTGACACTCCGTGCAGCTCGCTGATTGGGGACGGCAGGAAATCGACCAGCTCCGATGCGTAGCTGGCTGATAATCTGGACTTCGGGTCGGAGGCGATCCCAGAGGGGGCCATGTCCGCTCCTCCTGGCCCCACAGAAAGAGAAAGTGAGAAAGGTTTTGGGCTGCCCATTTGTACCTCAAAATTGCAATCGCGGTCTTATGTACACCAAAGGACCCCAATTTTCATCTTAAAAAAGTGACCTCCCGCCTGAAACAGGGGGCCGATTTCAACTGTGGGGGTGGAGCTTTAAAATGGTATCGGGTCACTTGCTGCTCTGCTTACACTGCTACTCCAGCCACCGCCATCTTGGTAGTGGCCTTTATCTGGGTGGGTGGAGTTGCCTGCCTGCTTCAGGGGGAAGGTCACTTTTAATATGGAAATCGGAGTTCAACTGAGGTACCAGAGGCCTGCCAACATCTGTGGAGCCCGAGCAAGCACCTTCAGGAGGAAGAGAACGGGAGGGAGAGAAAGAGAAAGGGTGGCAGTGAAAGGGAAGTGCCTGTCTGAGGGCTTCACTCCAGTGGGACGCAGCTGCCCCCAGTTAATACTGCAGATAAGTTGCATCGCAGGTACAACCTTCATGAGCCAACTTTTCTTTTTCCGGTGGAAGAGCTGAAATTTTGCAGAGAGCTTTGATTAAATTGTTACTTGAGGAAGCTTCGAACACCTGCAGCAGCTGCGAGAGGGGCGTGGGCTGAACAGCCTGAGGTACACAGTCATAAATGAATAATACAGCACGCACAAAAAAAAGTGATGTCCTTTAAGATGAGTTCTATTGATTTCATGTTGTACTGCATATGCTGCAGATTTGTGTGTTTTCTTACAAGCCTTAAAAGTCTCAAAACAATCAATAAAAATCAGATAATCTTCAGTCTGTGGAGGAGAGGGAATTTCTGTATAACCCACCGTCCAAAATAAGCCAATATCGCCTAAGGTCCTGCCGAACTAACTCAATATCCCACAAAGATTTACCTCACAAAACCAATATCTCATAATCACAATCTCTACATTGTGACCACCACCAAGGTGATTGTTTTTCCTTGAAAACTAAAACCAAACAAGAATAAAACACAAGGGATGCAATAAGAAACTTGGAATCCTGTGCAAAAAAAAGTGGACTTATTGGTCCCAATTTTGAGATGTCAGCAAAATTCTGGCTGTACTCGCCTGTGGCTGTGCAGTTAATGAAAAAGGCTGGCGCCTCCTCATTTAATTGGCTCCCAGTGCATGGAAAATGGGTGTGGGAAGCCTAGCCTGCGAGTTAGCAGCAGGACGGGCTGGGGGTGCGAAGATTGATAAGGCAGTAGCTCTTCAAGCTAATAAAAAAAGATTGTCTGGTCATTATCTCATTGCTGTTTGTGGGAGCTTGCTGTGCACAAATTGGCTGCTGTGTCTCCTACATTACAACTTCAAAAGTATTTTATTGGCTTTCTTTCTTCTTCTCTCTTTTCTTTCCCTAGGAGGTCTTTGCAAGGTGAGGCAGTGGCAGCCAGGAATCAAACACTTCACAGAAGGCAGTGTTCCACTCCACCTTGTGCAAGCGCTATCACAGATCCTCGCACGCTTGGAAGTTTTAACATTTTGACCGGAATGATTTAACAGTGAGAAGAATCAAAGGATCGGCTGCCCTTTTATGACTTGGTGGTTAAATACATAACATGGTGTGGTACAGACATCTACCGGGTTTGGTCCCCGGATAGTCAACCTCAGCCAAGGCCGCAGATTGTCCTCTGCGTTCAGGGAGGGGTAACAGAATATCGGCCAGGATTGCCACTCCTGATCACTAACCAGTGACTCGGGCGAGGACTGGAGCAGGTATGATGTGGAGATGCCGGTGATGGACTGGGGTGGACAAATGTAAGGAGTCTTACAACACCAGGTTATAGTCCAACAGCTTTATTGGAATCACAAGCTTTCGGAGCTTTCCTCCTTCGTCACCTGACGAAGGAGGAAAGCTCCGAAAGCTTGTGATTCCAATAAAACTGTTGGACTATAACCTGGTGCTGGAAGACTCCTGACATTGGAACAGGTATGGCTGTGATGTGATATTAACTGGCAACCAAATATCAAACAGCTTCAGTCAACCAAAAACACGGATATATAAACCTTGTCTACACAATCTGTGCTCTTTGAATGCTGGCTTGTACATGAGTCTGATTTATTTGGCTATCATTTATTATCCCTTAAGAAGGTGCAGGTGTGGCTTAATTGACATAAATCTCCATACTTTAGAGGTGGTTAGGGCAAACAAGGAAGGTGCTGTTAGAGGATAATCTCAGCAGTTAACTGCTTTCCATGAATTGAGGCGACTAGCATAGATGCATTTAAGGGGAAGCTGGATAAACTCACGAAGGAGAAAGGAATAGAAGGATATGCTGATAGGGGTAGATGAAGTAGAGTGGGAGGAGGCTCGTGTGGAGCATAAACACCGGCATGGACCTGTTGGGCCGAATGGCCTGTTCCTGTGCTGTGGACTCAATTTAACAGAATTTAAACCCTTGTTAAGGGTTTGTGCTGTTTCCAGAAATAGATAAAATTGGCCAGTTATTGATCCTGTTCTGAAGGAAAAGTGCAGTAAAATATTACAGAAGTTATTTATGGTTGATGTACTCAGCATTCTTGGTTGTAAATATGAAAATTTATGAGGACAACAATGATGAAGTAAAAGTTGCCCAGTTTGGGGGGAATTGGATGTTACGGGTGGTTTTTAAAACATTTTTGATAAGATCCAAAATATCTTTTTCCCCCCACACCACCACCACCCTCCCCCAAAAGCAGCTGGAGTGGCTCCACTGGAAACAGCTGGCCTTCAAGCCACTCCAGAGCTTCTCAATCTGAATGAACCACACTACAGGCTGGGAAGTCTATCATCAGGCTGTATTCTGGTTCCCTGTGGAGCCTCCCTGTAACTGATGTGAAGATTTACTTCAATGTCCTTCACTGACTTATTCCACAAGTCCATTGTCCTTTGGTTAAAGACTTCCTATTTCATGGAGATTTTGCTGGTCTCCCACCATAACTCTGGTGGGAGACTAATGGAACCCTAAGGGAAATGGTGGAACACCCAAGGAATTTCAGGGCCTTTAGTGTCCTCTTGTATGTAATCCCTCCACTATAGTGAACAATTTCCTTGGATAAACATTTACAATTCCCTTCATAACCTTGTGTTGGCTTCTAACCAAAGAAGAGGACCAGGGGTGACTAATTTAACAACTTGTTGCTGGATCTTCAGCTACCTTCCTGTACAGTTTTTGTTAGAAGTGTAGAACAGGTAGAGCAACAGACATACTGATTTGAAAGGATGCATCTATTTCTGGCAGGGCTGTGGACATATGGGGGACTACCTGGTACATCTTTTGGTCACATCCCAAGTTCAGTCATTCAAAGATAATTTGTGTAAATCTTCCTAGATTTTATCATGACCCACTCCTTTATGTCCTGGGATCATCATTAGACATTTCCTACCTGGGATGAAACAGAGGAACTTCCTTCTTCTTGATATGAGCCCCATATTCTACTCTACTTGAAGCAAGCCAAGCCTCACAACAGGCACTGATTTCAAAAAGCTATCAGCAATATCTTCTTAATGTTTCCCTCTCCATTCTCCACCACAACACTATGGTAGAGATTGTTAATTTTTTTAGGCTCCTCCCCTCCTTTTATAAGAAGGGGGGGTTAGGGGGAGATTGTTAATTGTATCCATGTGATTTATATCAATTAGTGTTAATTGTATTCAGGTGGTGCATATCAATTGGGCTCTCTCTCGTATCCATTTATAAGAGAGCTTATCTAGCATGTGGAGCTTTGTGAATAAAGGTGTAAAGTAACTGAAGACTAGGCTCTAGTATGTTATCCTTTGTCACATGGCTATCCAGCTTAGAGCAGAGAATAGTGCATAACCCTTCCACAGAAAATAATGGAGTACATATTCTCCACTTCCTAATGATAGCAAAAGAGTTGGTGTGAGTATAAAGCACATCAGCAAATGAAGACAAAAAGATATACCCCTATAAGTTATGGGGTATATAACTTACCCAGTTTATGATTTGCATATAATTGAGTTGAGTTAGAGATATATGCTATGCAGTGCTTGAAATTCATACATGTTGCTCAACAATAAGTTTCAGCTAAAGTCAATGTAAGTTCTCACGGATGGGAGGCTACAAGAAAAACAGATTCCTAAAAGAAGAGACAATGCATCGATGTGCATTATATAAATATTCATAACCAAGCCTTTTATACCTGCTGAGGTTCACTGCAGATAGTCATTTATTCACTCTATCATCAGAAGTCAGCAAGAAGAAGAGATAACAGCAAATCATTTAAGTTCGATCTATATGAAATTGACCTTGTTACCATTCATGCAGGATCTGTGATGTTACTTTCTACATGGTTGCTTCATGTTTATTATTTCATTCTCAATCTAAGTGTAAATCCCACCATTCATTAATGGATTATCGGATAGATCAAGGGGTGAAACTCTCACTGCCTCAGTACATTGAATGCTGCAAGAACGCCCCAATGTGAGATTGTTTATACAAATGTACAACAGTCCTGGGACTGAACAGGCCTGCCAATTTTCTCTTCAGTTCCTAAACTTGGCTTGATGGTGTGACGGAGATTGAGAGCTCGCTGGGTGGAGAAGCACAACCACATTCATACACTCAGCAATGCATTGAATTGGGATCGTAGGACATTGACGTGTGACCCAAATGTTTACGAGCTGGGTTATTTCAAAGACTTTCTTTAAGAGGGAGCTGACAGAAAGTAGAATCTCCGGGTTTGTACCGTGGAGCCTCAGGGGCCATGTGGAAAGTTTCAATCCATGTTCCCACCGTCTTAAGTTGCTGATATCAATCAATCTTGTTTTGATTTATCCATCAATTAGGCAACAGTGTTAAGAATAGCCTTTTCCAAACCTGCAGACGACAAAATTCAAACAGGACAAATGAGTGAAATATAAGCACAAATAGGAGTAGCTTGCCTGTGTTTTATGGGTCTGATTGCAGGGTTTATAGGAACAACATAGGAATTGCTGGACGATTAAGTCCCAAGGTCCATCTCGTTCCCCTTCTACCATCCTGGTAATCACATGATACAACGATAATGGAGCTGTTGACTAATCATAGCAATCAATCTCCATCAATGAGTCTACAACAGACCCAGACATGAGGTGAGGAAAACCCCCAGTGGTGGAGAGCTTTGGGAACCACAGGTCCAAAGTCACCTGTTCCTCTCGAGCATGTTACACTTACAACATGTCATGTCTCAAATTACTCATATATCGGATCCCAAACTGTTATTTTCTGAAAGAAATCTATCTCATTTGCATTTGAATGAATCAATAATATCTGCTTCCCTCTCCCTAGGGAGTCTGTTTCATAGATTGACTACCGGCTCACTTAAATATTGGCCTCGATATTAACCCCCCCCCCCCCCCCATGACAGGCGGGAGAGGGTCGGCGGTGGGGGGGGGGGGTTAACAAGTTAAATACGGGGAACGCGACCCCAACCCGCTGTGCACATGCCCGCTGCCTTTTTTTACGGCAGCGGATATCGGGGCGTTGGAGTGTCCTGCCGTGGAGAGGTGGGAGATTTAATTAACATATTTAAATCGGGCTCCCACTGTGCAATTGGGAGCCCAATTTAGAACTCACTGTTGCTGTACGGATTTCCCAAGGGTCGGAAAACCCAGCAGTGAAAGGGAGGCGGGAGCTTCCGGCTTCACAAGGTAAGTGCCTGTTTCTGCCCTCCTTGTGGGCCAAGAGGAGCAGGAGCGCGGCCTCCCTCCCCCCCAATTATGGACTCTCTTCCCCCCCACTCCCGATCGCGGGCCACCCCAATCTTCCGATTGCCAGGGCCAAGGGCCCTCAAGGTTGTGTCTTCCTGCCGTTGGCGTCCATTCAGCCGGCCACCGGGCAAGAAATGGAGCTAAAAAGATGTTAATGAGGTCCTGCCGTTAGGTTTGGCAGGAACACCGCGTCCCCGGCCTTACTGGGTTCTTCGGCCATTTTCAGCCTCGCCCACGCCCTCCCCGTAAATATCGGGGCCATTGTTTCTGCATTTTAGTTTTGAATTTACCCCCTTCAAGCGCGGGCCATGTCCTCTGGTTCTACTGTTCTGGATCAGGTGAAACAGCTTGTCATGGTCTATATTATCCAGTCCCTTTAGAGTCCTAAAAACAGCAATCATATCACCTCTCAACCTTCTCTTTTCCAATGAGAAGATGCCCAATTTACATAATCGCTCCTCATAATCCAATCCCTCCATCTCCTCAATCATTATGGTTGCTCTTTTGTGTATCCTTTCAATAGCTGCAATATCCTTTTCGTACTGTGGTGACCAGAACTGTGCACAGTATTCCAAGTGCGGTTGCACCAATGATATATAAAGTGGCAGGATTACCTCACTATTTTGGCTCAATATTGACTTTTTAATACACCCCAACATCTGATTTGCTTTATTCACTGCCACTGAGCATTCAGGGCCCACACAAGGCCCACAGGCTGTAGTTGGGACACATCAATTTAAAAGCATCTTGCATGACAGTTTACCAAGAGGATAATCGCATTTTAAGCGTAATTGAAGTTCTACTGCAATTATATCATAGTCATTGCTTTTTATGTTTGATAAGATTTATTTTCTCCACTTCCATCTCCCTGCACCACACTTATGCCAAGTACCTAGACCTGCAGCAATACTGCTCTGTAAAAGCAGATCAGGGTGACTCTTGCTTCCTCACTGTTGGGAAGTGTTTGACAGCCACAAGCTGCCTCCCCATAATGGCACAGTTGAGATTAGAAACTCAAAAGAGCAGAAGCTCTTGTCCCCCCTTAGCCTTCTCTTCAATCTTCAGCCTGATACGCCCCAGATTTCACATCATCTAACCACCACTACCTGATTTACTCCTTTCAACCTTGCTCATGTCCTGCATTGTGGTCCTTGGCCTTTCACAGTTTGTCACTTTAATGAAAAACCCGCTCAGCTAATGTGGTGAAAAAAAAGACTGCTTTCTTTGAACATTCGAAACATTAATGTATGTGCAGCAGTCCCTTTCCAAGAGCATTCTATTAAAGAGGAGCTCTTCAAACAGCACCAAAAAAAGTGATGTACCATACCCTGAACAACTGTATAATGCAAAATTCCTCCTTCGAGACAAGAGCTTACATAAAAAGGTCAAATGACAATGCTTCCACCTTTCCAGTCAGACATGCCCTTTTGGCAACATTTGGAGTCGCACTTTTGTTCCTCTGAAATCATATCTGTTGTTTCAGTTTTCACAAAAAAGGATTAACTCTTTGCGCTCATCAGAAGCAAAGGGAAGATGGTTCCACAGTGAGAGAGGGGCAAGAGTGCATGCTGTTAGGAAAAGGGGTCAGGTTGGAGGTGGGCTGACATGTACAGAGTCATGATTACATGGGCAGTTTTTTACTCACACTCCATCGTGGAAGGAGACACCACCATCTCAGAGTAAAAAGGAGCCATTTAAAAATGAATTGCACTTCACCCCCGATGGTTTGGTGTGTCCCACCGTGTGGTATAGTACCAGGTTACAGAGAGTAGAAGGTACCGGGTTTGAGTACAAGCACTACATCTACAGCCAGTGGGTCATGGAAGTGAAAGAACAGCCAGGGTTCCTGCTCCTGGTTGCTGTTCCTGCTGGAGTGTGGCTGCTGAGATTCTCCTCCCTCCCCCCATCCCTGGGCCCAATACCTTGCCATCACTCACTGCCTAGGTTCTTACACAAAGAATGGTACGGTGGGGCTGAGGGAATGCTGATGCTGCATTTGTGCAGTCTAAACCGAGTGCTGCAAACCTCTTTCTAGGCTGAGGCCAAGCTGTGCTCCTTGTTAAAGGTTAATGAAGCCCAGTTGCATTGAAAGCTGCTCCACTACAAACAGGCATGCCAACATGATTGGCAAAATATGTATGAGTGGCACTCTAGGTGTGTGCTAACTCATTGGTCCTCCGACCCACTCCAGCCTCCAGCTTCTTCCACCAAATTGGGCAGTAACTGGCTGCAGGTTACTTTTTTAAAAAGGCCTATCCCCCTCGACTGACCAGTGAGGTCTACTCCAAGTCCCAGTTCTAGTTTTCCGCTGTCCAGTCTTCCTGCAATAGGTGGCAAAGATTATGCTACAAGGATTCTTTTTATTAAAGCAGATAATTGAATTTCTGTGCCTCTGTATAAATTTTATTCAGCGAAAGCAGCTCTTATTGGATTAAATATTCTCTGTTTTTACCACAGTGACTTCCTTGAATTAAATCCGGAAAAATCTTATTAAAGCCTTTCAAATGCAACTTTGCTGTCCATTTATACTTTAAACACCAGAATACATTTGTACCACAATTATCTGCCCTTTAATATGATTTTCATGGATTGCAATTTAGAAAGGATATTATTTCTTCAAAACAGAAATAATTATCTCTTTGAAAGCTGACTGTGGCGAGGGAGGAGGAATGATAGTCTGAAATTCAAGCCTCTTTAAATTTGGCACAATGAGGTAAAGATTTAAAAAGTATTTTAAAAAAACACACACACACAATATATTTAAGATGCAGTACTGTGGCAGCAGTTGGGTGGATGAGTAGCAGATTATGTTGCGCTATGTGGGGCTTAGAGCAGGGAAGAGCTGAGAGCAATGCCTGCAGCAGTGCGACTTGCTCAGTGTAGATGAAAGAGAAGAATAATTTTCCAGCTCCCAAAGAACTCTGAGATGAATAAGTAAACTCGTGCAGGCATAAACTATTCATCAAAGTGTGAATTATAAAACAGTCCACATGTCTTCATTTTAATTGTTGCTCGGGGGGGGGGAGGGGCTGCGGAAATAGACGAGCGTAATGATGTCATTGAGAAGAATCAAGGCTCGCGTTGGCACGGTGACATCAGAAAGACATGTCGCAATTTCAACCAAATGATAAACCCCTCCCTTAATCCACACCATCAAGGGCAGACTAACTGGCAATCCACCTTATTGCCGTTTGTGGGATCTTGCTGTGTACAAAATGGCCACCACAATAGTCACTTCACTGGAGAAGTAATTCATTTCATGAAATGCTTTGAGAACACAATGTGATCAGGCACTTTTTTTTTAATTCGTTCATGGGATGTGGACGTCGCTGGCGAGGCCAGCATTTATTGCCCATCCCGAATTGCCCCTCGAGAAGGTGGTGGGGAGCCGCCTTCTTGAACCGCTGCAGTCCGTGTGGTGAAGGTTCTCCCACAGTGCTGTTAGGAAGGGAGTTCCAGGATTTTGACCCAGCGACGATGAAGGAACGGCCGATATATTTCCAAGTCGGGATGGTGTGTGACTTGGAGGGGAACGTGCAGGTGGTGTTGCTCCCATGCACCTGCTGCTCATGTCCTTCTAGGTGGTAGAGGTCGCGGGTTTGGGAGGTGCTGTCGAAGGAGCCTTGGCGAGTTGCTGCAGTGCATCCTGTGGAAAGGCTAAGGAAATTATTGGCAATAATGCTTTGCGACAGTAATGGATGTTCATTCAACTGCATCCCAGGAATTGTCATAAAGAGATTTCAAATAATCTTTTGGAGCTTTTAAATTTGCAAAGTACAGATAAGTACCCGTTCTATTATTCCTCATTTATATTTATTTATATTATTTATTTATATTTATATTCTAATTCCCATTATTCTTTCAGGATAAAAACATGACTGCCATTAGTTCTTTAAAAAAAGAAAATGGAAGGTTTTTTGGATATTAATTATCTTTAATCTATCTTAAAGCATGATTTTCTGAGATGATGAAGGAGCAGGTTTGGGAACCAGTCTTATAGTTGATCTAACCTAACACATTTGATTAATAATCTCTCATTCTCTGGGTCTCATTGGCGAGGGAGGAGAAAAAACTAAGCCAGGGTTCCTGCTCCTGACCACGATCCAGTGACCCTTGCTGGAAAGTGCACATAGGTGCACAACAGTTAAGGACAGGATCGGGCTAGGCCATGTGCTCTGCCCATGGTTAAATAGCATGTTAACATTAGCCATACGTATGAAGAATAGCCACTTGATCAAGACACCATAGGGCCGCCGTGTCCGTGGAACCAGACTCCAGCAAGAGTTAGGGCCTTCAGGAAAGGGAGGGAGAAATCAAAACACTGTATTAAAGAAACCTCACATTCCCAATGAAATTAGAACAGGCTATGTAAAGATTCGAAGGAAGGGTTTGAATATCACCTGAAGCTCCAAGTCCGAAGTTTATAACATCAGGTTTGTGGGCTGAGCTCAGTCCTCCAGCCAACGTGCACTCCCAATCCCCACAGGCCATTTAAACAGTTACAAAATGCTCACTTAATCCACTTTCTTTCAGCCTTATGTACATGGCGGCTTCCATGGGCAGTTTCTTTGGTACTTCCACAAACAATTGCTTCTTGCTGGATTAATTTCCCAACGGTTGAACCACTTATCTACAATTAAGAGGAGAGAGAAAAAACAAAAGAGATACAGAGAGAAAGCAAGAGAATGCAGTGAAGTCATTACCTCATCAACTAAAGGGGAAACCAAATGAAGAAGGCATCACAATAACACAGCAAACCTTAGAGCGGGCGAGTCTATGAAGAACTCAGGGAAAATTACGGAGGCCATTGCCTATGAAGATCTGCATTATTCTGAGGCTGAATCACATTGAGATAATATGATGGGCTTTTCCCACAGAATAAGAATGATTCAGGTGTCTCGGATATTATTGGCCTTGAGGGAACGGTGACGAGCAACCAAGATGATACCAGGTTCTGGGAATCCAAGTCAGGAGGAACATTAAGGAAGCTGAGCTTATACGTACTGGAATATCTCCTTATGTGGCTCGGTGTCAAATTCTGTCTGATAACTCTCCTGTGAAGTGCCTTGGGATGTTTTACTACGTTAAAGGCGCTATATAAATGCAAGTTGTTGTTGGAAAAGGGTGACTTTGAGGTGACCTTGTCGAAGTTTTCAAGATTCTGAAGGATATTGATGAACTCTTTACTTTGCGATTCAAACATAAGTGATATAGGGATGGGTGGTTTAGGATGGGGCCAGACCATTGCACCTGCCTGAGGAGCATGTGGTGGATGAACGATTCTTCTGAGGTCAGCCGTCAGATATTTACAGTGAGCTCGGGGAGCACGAATATATAAAATCTCTCCTCATGTGCCAGTGGCATGTGGGACAATCACTGCCATGTGCAATCAAAATGCATCGGGCATAAATCGGCCTGTGCCACACCTGCACCAGAGCAGAATAATCGAATGAAACCCCTCACGCGCAATTTGTGCTTATGTAAATACTCCCTATTTATTCTCAATATAAAAGGCAGCATTTGGCAAACTTCAGATGTGAATGACATTTGCCCCTCACATTAACTGTAGGATGCAAATGACATCTAACTGCACTGTCAAAACAAGGTAAATATTTTCTATTGTTTGAATACTAAAATGAAGCACTTTTAATGGAATGTTTATAGCATGGAATTAGGGCAGCGTTAAGACAAAAGTAGAGGGAAATGATTCGAAGCAGGTTGGCTATAATGCAACACTGAATGCTGCAAACACTTGGTTTTATAAAGAAATGTTTGTCATTTCCAGTCGGTGGAAGCCTTCCAAGAGGTCTCCACGGCTGCATCCGCTCCATCAGCCACTGCACGGACAAAGAAAGCTTTGTCCTCTAATTCAGCACTAAATAAATAATGAAAATTGGCAAAGAAATAGTGGAGACAGTCTCCCTCACCTACAGTTTTCTCCCCTGTTTTCCTGAAGGCTCTTACCCTTGCTGGGGTACATTTCCACAGGCACCAACAACCTTCTGGTCCTCACCCAGGTGACTATTCTTCACACATGTCTTGGGGCGTTGAGTACAGGTGGGGTATTTGACCACAGGAGTCATTGCAGCAAAGGTCTACCTTACGGTGCCTCAAATGGTTGGGTGTTTGATTTCCACCTGGAAGACCAAGGGGTGAAGTACTTAGGATGCCCATCACTTGATTCCATTGGCATCGATTGCGAGTGTTTTGTGAGCTCTCAGCCAATCTCCTGACAGTGACAGTCTCCAGACTGTCCATCAGTGAGTTGGGGAAACTTACACTTTGATTTCCCTCCATACAAATCACATTTCCTGCTGCCCAATGTTGACAGGAGACAATAAGCATTGACAGGATGGATGCTGCCACCTTGTAAGAGCAGAATCATTGCCCCCTTTCACCATTGCTCTCTTGTAGGTAGGTATAGTTCCACAGGGGCCAGTGGCCCTTCAGCAGCCTCACTCAAGTGGCCATTCTTTAAGTGGGTGATGTTGGGGGTCTATTTGACCTTGGACTCTATTGCAACAGAGCCCGATCATATCATTACCTCACTGCCACTCACACACGCACTCCCAGCAGGGGTCAACTAGATAATGAGCAGCAGTGGGACCCCTGGCAAATGTTTCCCCTTCTGAGCCCAGGGAACGGCATAACTGCCCATTTCAGCTCAGGCAACAACACAAACAAAGGATCGAACTCAGGTGAATCACTTATGGCTTAAGGAACCAACTGAGTGACAAGGTGGTGGAAGATTAGTTATCAGGTTCAGTAGAACTACAGGAAACGTAACGGGTTTTAGTGTTTACACCAAAAGTTTCAAAAAAAAATCTTTTTTCTTGCCAATTCTCTCTTCTCCTGAAGCCCCTGACACATGCTTGCCCAGATGCCAGCTGCTGTACGGTTGCTTGGGCAGCAGTTGCCTTCTGGTAGCCTGCCAAAGATTCATTGTTCCTGGTAGTGAGCAGCCTATTTGGCCATGGTGGGACCATCACAGCTGAGCCCAATCCTGTCCTCCCACGAAATTCTCACACACGCACTTACTGGCCCACTGCCAACCCAACTGAGACCAGCGAACTCAGCACAGACTGGTGACTGAACCTGGAATCTTTCTGGTCTGCGTAAAAATCGCAAAACCAGCACCAAGAGTTTTAAATGCTGCATAGCGCTCGGGAAAGTAGAGATTCCATTGGCCATCAGCAGTAGCAACAACAGTAGTCACGTAAGTACTGTTACTTTTGTTGTGTATTTACACCAGTGCAATCTCCTGATGACTAATGCTTTTGTCTGTCTCTCTCTCTCTCCCTTAGCCCCTCTCCCACCAATCACTTGCAGTTGGAAGTCCTTACTTGGGACTATAACAAAGGACAGGCTTTGGCCTGGACGCTTGCCTGAAAACACCTACAAATATAACATTAAGGCCACGTACTGTGTCCTATAACCAACAAACTCCTCGGCATATTCTGTCAGGAAAATAATATTTCATGGTTGCCGATGACTATTGCTTAAAAGGGTGTCATCTTCATGGAGAAAGTGCTCAACCAATCCTCTTTACGTGTGTGGGGAGGGAGAAGGACTGTCCACCATTTTAAGTCACAATGAAATCATTGGCAAGCGATAATGAATTTCAACACGATTTATGCCATCACATTGTTTGTTTGCAAACCAAAAAAAAATAATAGGTTTTCCAAATATTTGTTGATGCAGACCTCTTTTAAACACATCGAGTTTTGTTTTTCTTGCAACAGATGTGTTCTGCACCCAGGGGAGGAAAAGAAACAGCTGCACATGAAAGGAGAATCTGGGATGGAACTTGGAAGCCTGCCTGGAAAGATTCCTTTGTTACCCCCCTCCCTCTCCCCCCCACAGTTCTGCGTTCTGAACATGGCGCATCCTTGAAGGCACCATATCTGAGCGTAGAGTCCGCCTCAGGGTTTCAAAACAAAATGAATAAATTCTAACGAAAGATCTACAACCTGAACCATTAACTCTGTTTCTCTCTCCACAGATGCTGCCTGACTTTGCTGAGCATTTCCAGCATTTTCTGTTTTTATTTCAGATTTCCAGCATCCGCAGTATTTTGCTTTTGATGAATAGGTTCTGTCAGCACAGGTCACAGAGAGGGCTGTACACGGACTGCAGCGGTTCAAGAAGGTGGCTCACCACCACCTTCTCAAGGGCAATTAGAGATGGGCAATAAATGCCGGCTTCGCCAGCGACACCCACATCCCATGAACGAATACAAAAAAGCTATGTAGGGTCCTTGTTTATTGAGGAGGGGGAAGAATAATAACTTTGGAAATAAGTTGAGAAACGTGGACCGCGTTGTTAGCGAGGGGGGTCATTTTTGGAGTTTGTTCTACCAATGTCTGCGATTTCCTGGTACGTGTAGCAGGTGAGTGAGGCTCCCTGCCAGGAGCACGGACTTGGACACGTGAGTACTGAGTGGTGGAACGCCTCCAAATTCAGCCTCTCCAGCGGGGAAAACAGAGTCGGGGGAGGGCATCTCCTCATGGTCCTCTCCTGCTGACTATGCTCCCTCAATACTGCACTGGAAGTGTCAGCCTAGATTTTGTGCTCAAGCCTCTGGAGTGGGCCTCGAACCCATGACCTTCTGATTCAGAGGCGAGAGAGTGCTACCACTCAACTGAGGGAGTGCTGCACTGTCAGAGGTGCCGTCTTTCGGATGAGACATTAAAGCGAGGCTGCAAGGTGCTTTGGGACATCCTGAGGTTGTGAAAGGCGCTATAGAAATGCAAGTCTTTTTATTAGCAGACTTTACATTGGGCGACCGACTGGTGCATAAATCACATCCAGAAAGTCACAGGGTATTAAAATCTTGTGTTCAGGCACAACTTATGAACTAGATTTCGCAGCAATAGTTTCAAACAGCTCTGGCAGTTTGTGTAACGTAATCCTGGTAAATACATAACTTTGCCAAGAAATCTAATGTTCGGATCTCGGATTTTCTATAAACTGCAGATAAACAGAGTCAATTTGTAAATCTCTTTCTGACAGCCCATTTAAATCACTCATTCAACAACTCAATTTGAAGAAACCACTTAACAGAAGTCTTATGTAAAATCTGGTGGTTAATTCACAGCTTTGTGAATGGCCTCATGTTCGATAAATAAGCGCCTGTGATTTCCATACTGATGTAATTTTTTGAGTTTTTACTGAGCCCATTGGGCTCTGTTTTAGCCCTGGTTGAAATGAAGAGCTGTAGGACTCAGTGGCACAGCGGGATAGACACAGTAGACCTGAAAATCTGATGGGGGTGGGGGGGGCAGGCCATCCTGGCATAAGTGCCAGCAGGCACCTACCCAGGACCTCCGCCGTTAACCCTGCCTCAGTTCCCGGGGTCGTGGGGAGGTCAATTGTAATACCAATGGCGGGCACCCATGCCACTAGGTGTGTATCTAGAACGCCGACTTGTGCCACACATCAGGCGCTGCTAGTTCTGGGGTGGGGTCTAGGATTACCCCTCGGAAAGAACTTAAATGTGCCCCTCCCCTACGACCCCCTTTGTAAAGGGGCTGCTTTTAAATATTTTTTAAATGACACTCGCCTGCCTTTTCTGTGGGGGTCCTGACCACAATTTCAGCCCGAACCCCCAGTTGGGAACATAGGAAATGCTAGACGAGAAAAGGCCAAGGTCCATCTTTTTTTTTATTCGTTCATGGGATGTGGGCGTCGCTGGCAAGGCCAGCATTTATTGCCCATCCCTAATTGCCCTTGAGAAGGTGGTGGTGAGCCGCCTTCTTGAACCACTGCAGTCCGTGTGGTGAAGGTTCTCCCACAGTGCTGTTCGGAAGGGAGTTCCAGGATTCTGACCCAGCGACAATGAAGGAACGGTCGATATATTTCCAAGTCAGGATGGTGTGTGACTTGGAGGGGAATGTGCAGGTGGTGTTGTTCCCATGTACCTGCTGCCCTTGTCCTTCAAGGTGGTAGAGGTCGTGGGTTTGGGAGGTGCTGTCGAAGAAGCCTTGGCAAGTTGCTGCAGTGCATCCTGTGGATGGTACACACTGCAGCCACGGTGCGCCGGTGGTGAAGGGAGTGAATGTTTAGGGTGGTGGATGGGGTGCCAATCAAGCGGGCTGCTTTGTCCTGGATTGTGTCGAGCTTCTGGAGTGTTGTTGGAGCTGCACTCATCCAGGCAAGTGGAGAGTATTCCATCACACTCCTGACTTGTGCCTTGTAGATGGTGGAAAGGCTTTGGGGAGTCAGGAGGTGAGTCACTCGCCGCAGAATACCCAGCCTCTGACCTGCTCTTGTAGCCACAATATTTAAGGACGACTTGCATTTATATAGTGCCTTATGTCTCAAAGCCCATTACACACAATGACTTACTTTTTGGACTGCAGCAACTGTTCTGCGGATGGAGGGGAGAGCCGCCCTGCCCTGCGCCCCCCCCACCAACTCTGTAAACATTTAAATTGAGGTCAGGTGGGTTTAAAAAGTGCCCAAGGGGATCCAGCTGGATTTACACTGCGATCTCAAACTCGAGCGGTGTGTCATTGCGCTTTGCTCCAGGGTGAGGTCAGACTGCAGTTTAGTGCCATCGCAAAATGGAATTCACTCCATACAGACACTACATCCAACATATATTACCTCCTGAAGGTGCTTTCACATCACTTGGTTGGGTTCAGTTTGGACAGCTTCAGAATTGCACAGCGCAGTTATCTTTGTTGCAAGCTGTGTGGTAAACCTACAAATCACACAAGTTTCACATGGAGCAGAATACAGTCGGAGGTTTGTTACTAATCACCAGTGTAACTGTGTCGGGTATAATAAACTCGATCTCAAATATAAAAATACCAAAAAAAAATTCAAAATAACTTCGCTTTCCAGGCCTCTTCGGGCCATGGATCCACTTGCCGTCAGCTTGGCCTGGTGAGGAAGCCACGATGGCTTTCCCCGCGCAGGCTTCGGGTTAAAATTGCAGACGGGCCCCGATGACGTCGTCGGAGCTCAATCTGCGTATTTAAAGAAGGACCCCGCTGCCTTCGACTGGCGTCCAGCTGGCCTGCTCAAGAAGAGCAGGTTAAAATTGCAACCCAGGATCAGATGGGGCAGGTCGCTGCGGCCATTTTAACTGCCCGCTCGCCTGCTTTTCGCCAAGCGGACAGGGTTGTAATCGGCCCTTTAGTGTTCCTGTCATTCTGAATAAACTTACTGATTTCCAGTCCCCACCACCCCGCACTGGATTCGCATCTGTAAATATTGACAGTAATTACTGTGATGGCTCAGATTGAAGCATCTGGTAATATGTTGTCTTTAAGGAATGTCCAGTAATCTGACTAGAGCCATACAGTGCATAAAAATGCTTGCTTCTGAAACTTATCTACTGTGTTTATGAAATGTCCCAGGTGTCGCACACAAACGATTCCCCCTGCATGAGCTTTTTATTTGAACACCTGTTTTCGTATATTGACAGTTTTGCTCTCCATGCCTTTTAGTGGCTGCTTTATTCTGTATTTGGACATTTAGACATGACGGTCTCCTCATCCCTGAATTGCAGATGAAATCTTACATTTCCCATCTCCTGGGTCAATGTTGCCAGTAACCACGGCAATGAGCTGTAATGGTATAAATAAGCATTTGATTTCAATATTTAGCATTGATTTGTGTCACTTTCCTCATTAGCTACTGCATTTTCTACACAGTGGGACAAGATAGCTTGTATCTTGACCAAAACTCTGAAGATGTGAAGGACTTAATGACATAATCTAGGCTGATACTTCTGTGTTGTCCTGAGGGAGCCCTCCATTCTCGGAGGTGCTGCCTTTCGGATGATACATCAAATCAGACATCTGCCTGATCAGGTGAACATTAATGATCCCATGTACTATTCAAAGAGGAGCAGGGAGTTTTCCCAGTGTCCTGGTCTACATTTCTTCCTCAACCAACGCCAGTAAAAAAAGAATAGATTAACTGGTCATTAGTCTCATTGTTGTTGGTTGGATCATGCTCTGTGCAAAATGGCTGCTGTTTTTGCCTGCACAAGTAAGCCTAGGCTCAGTGGTAGCACTCGTGCCTCTGAATCAGAAGATTGTGGGTTCAAGGTCCACTCCAGAGACTATGTAATCTAGATTGACACTTCAGTGCAGTACAGAGGGAGTGCTGCACTGTCAGAGGTGCCATCTTTGCGATGAGACGTTAAACCGAGGCCCCATCTGCCCTCTAAGGTGGACATAAAAAGAGCAGGGGAGTTCTCCCCGGTGTCCTGGCCAATATTTATCCCTCAACCAACACCTAAAAAGAGATTATCTGGTCATTATCTCATTTCTGTTTGTTGGACCTTGCTGTGCACAAATTGGCTGTCGTATTTCCTAGTTACAACAGTGACTATGCTTCATTGGCTGTAAAGATCTTTGGGGCGTCCTGAGGTTGTGAAAGGTGCTATATAAATGCAAGTCTTTCTTTCTTTACTGCATTTGGGAAAAAAAATTATTCACTGTGGTTGTGAAGTGCTTTAAGATGTTTGAGAGATGTGATTGGGTAAGTCTTTTTTCGATTATGCTCTTTTTCACTCCAGATTTTCTGTTGGAAATAACAATCAATTGAAAATCTGCTCCAATGATTGTCGACTGGCGTTCATTCAATGATTGTAGAGTGATACATGACATCTTATTCAGTTTCGGAGATGATTTAGTAGAACAGGCATTGGTGTGCCAATAAGCTATAACACAATGTGGGAAAATGTGAGTTCACATCCTAATTTCCAACATGTCCCAAGCCAGCCATTCTTCAGTTTGTAATATAAGCAAGACAATCACTATGCTGGTATCAAACACAAAATACCCTTTCATTCTTCATCTTTCAGTCATTTGATAGGGTTCTCGTGTGACTGGATAGCAGAAGAGGTAATCTGGGCTCAAACAGCAAAGCGTAACAGTGAAAAACATAAACGCAAATGGTGCAATAGGCCATTCCATTGACTATTTTTAAATCGCTCTCTGAATGCTGTATTGCAAGACTACAACACAATTTGAGTTCAGATTACTTTTATAGATTACTCAAAACATTAATCCCCTTTGATAGCTCAGTAGAGGCAAAAAGAGCAGCCATTTTGCACAGACCAGAAAGTCCAAGTAACCACGGCAATGCACTGTCGTGGGATAAATAAGCATCTGCTTTCAATATTTAGCATTGATTTGTGTCACTTTCCTCATTCATATCACCGGTCATGGCCGCATTAGCTGATCTCAGTTGAGATGCTACACTGTGCCTCAGTGCTACCAGAGTTGCCACTCCTCATTATCCAGCGACCAACGCTGACCTGCGTGTGAATATAGGACGAGAGCAGGATCAAGCACAGCTCAGTCAAGTAACCACCAACACTCCCTATCTAGGCTCACAGATGGGGAGATGGAACTACCCACTCACAGGGTACCAGAGAGTTGCTGGTCCCCAGAGAGCTATAGCGCAGTATGACTTGGTGCCTTCAGGAGTAGAGGGGGAGAAACCTGGGGAAATAGAATAGACAAAAACATGTATACTTGTGACTCACCACATCATGTGATCCCCCCAACTGCACTGCAAACTATTGCTTTAGTGAGAGCACGAGGCAGTAGTCGGAGTACTCTTTATAGTGAGGGATTACAGGTTACACCTGTGCACTGAATGTTGGCGATGTTCCTCAATGGTAAACAACTGTAAATTCTACTCTAGTTCATAAATTGACTGATGTAATTTGTGGGCCATGATAACGAATAGATCACATAATTACTTAATAGAAGCAAAGCACAGCAACAGTGATTAGCTCAGACCTGGCACTATCTCTGGCGGGAGATGCAAATGATTAATTTAGTATTTAATTAATCTTTGATATTTGCAGTTAAACAAAAATGTTGTTAGGTCAGTGTCCTTTTTAGAATAAACATGGAGTTTTGGTCACATTCTCGGCAGTCGTTGCTGAATCCCAGAGGACCTCAGCCAGCTGCACACAATTCCAAACGCCAGATGTTGGGAAGGTCAAGTGAAATATTAATCACGCCAGGATGTGTGGGATATGATTTAACACACAGTAAAAAAGGCTCCATTGCTTCCAAGTATACTGTGGTAGGAACAGCAGACAAGCCATTACACCTAAACTCTCCAAGATTCTCTAAGCTCTGAAAGTAACGACTAAATACATACATCATGAGCAATGGCACATGAAGGAATTTGTTTCAGAAGCCCCACAGGCAAAAGGTGATTGAAGATAATTATTTTCTCACCTTGGTAAACACTATCAATTATTCAATGTCCCATTTATTGTATGGGTGCCTTTTCAAACACACCCTGGAATACTTTGTGCAACGCAGGTCCCAAAGTGATAAGTTAAACAGTTAGATGCCATTTTTCATTTGCACTGTTCCTCAGCCCATCTGCTGCTGAAACTCTCATCCGTGCCTTTGTTACCTCTAGACTCGACTATTCCAATGCTCTCCTGGCCGGCCTTCCACCTTGCACCTTCCGTAAACTTGTGTTCATCCAAAACTCTGCTGTCCGTATCCTAACTCGCACCAATCACTGTTCACCCATCACCCCAGTGCTCACTGACCTACATTGGCTCCCAGTCCGGGAACGCCTCGATTTAAAATTTCTCATCCTTGTTTTCAAATCCCTCCATGCCCTCGCCCCCTCCCTATTTCCAGCTCTCCAACCGTTCCCCACCCCCCCCCCCCCACCCTTGGTGGTGAGTTGCCAGTTGGCACATATTGGGCACTGGCAGCTTGCCAATATTATGTATATGAGACCTGGCCATGGAAATAGTTCGGGCCTCTCGATGCCATCGGGCGGGTGTAGCAAATGTCCCACTCACCGCACACCCAGCTTGTACCAGAGTTGAAAATTGCCCCCCATTGTTCCTTGGAAGCTTTATCAACAGCTCCTTACCTAGAATCCCAGATGGTCAGACTGTCACTTCTGCTCAGGATTTGGGTTTTTATAATTGGAACCAAGAAGTGTAAAACTTACGGTAAGATTAAATCAACTTGTGTTCTTCCTTCTCTTCACAATATTTCTGTAACACTATTTGATATTGTTAAACGTTTAAATAAACATGTTTAAACCCAGGGCTACTTTCTCTTTAGAAACTCTATCAAAACTTGCGGAATTGTTGGTCCTTCCAGAAGTTTCTGTTCTTGTATTAGTCCTTTATTTGCTGAGTAAAAAGTTATTGTCAATGAAATTCCATAAGACCAATTTGTCTCTGAGTTCTCTTCCAGACACATACATAAACATTAAACACTTGGCAAAGTTTCACTTGTCACACTAATGGGACAATTAGCTCTTCACCAACTTTAAGAATCTCACTGGCTGTGCAGTGCTCTGCTTTTCCCTGATTTGAGTGGCAGTATAACTCAAAGCTGCTCCAAGAGCAGGTACTGCTCTCAAACAGCACCTGCAGTGCAACTGGACCGGGAGTGAGTTGTCCATCACAGTGACACCTCCTGGCAGAATAAAGAACTGATCAAAAATGCACAGGGAAATATTGCGCATGATTTGAACAGTCAGTATTTATATTGATAACAGAGAAGAGTGCATGTAAGATTGTGACTTAATCTTGGGTGTTCAGACAATGGCTATTACCATTTAAACATCACATTCGCAGTTTGATACCAGCAGATCTGTACCATCAGAGTCTCTTGATTACTCCCTGCTCGCCATTATCCTCCACATAATAAAGTTAGCGCACTATTCCTCATTGATAGGGGAGAACAGAGGGAGCTTTACTCTGTATCTAACCCTGTACCTGCCCTGGGAGTGTTTGATGGGACAGTGTAGAGGGAGCTTTACTCTGTATATAACCCATGCTGTACCTGCCCTGGGAGTGTTTGATGGGACAGTGTAGAGGGAGCTTTACTCTGTATCTAACCCTGTACCTTCCCTGGGGGTGTTTGATGGGACAGGGTAGAGGGAGCTTTACTCTGTATCTAACCCGTGCTGTACCTGCCCTGGGAGTGTTTGACGGGACAGTGTAGAGGGAGCTTTACTCTGTATCTAACCCATGCTGTACCTGCCCTGGGAGTGTTTGATGAGACAGTGTAGAGGGAGCTTTACTCTGTATTTAACCCATGCTGTACCTGCCCTAGGAGTGTTTGATGAGACAGTGTAGGGGGAGCTTTACTCTGTATCTAACCCGTGCTGTACCTGCCCTGGGGGTGTTTGATGGGACGGTGTAGAGGGAGCTTTACTCTGTATCTAACCCATGCTGTACCTGCCCTGGGAGTGTTTGATGAGACAGTGTAGAGGGAGCTTTACTCTGTATCTAACCATGTACCTGCCCTGGGAGTGTTTGATGGGACAGTGCAGAGGGAGCTTTATTCTGTATCTAACCCTGTACCTGCCCTGGGAGTGTTTGATGGGACAGTGTAGAGGGAGCTTTATTCTGTATCTAACCCGTGCTGTACCTGCCCTGGGAGCGTTTGATGGGACAGTGTAGAGGGAGCTTTATTCTGTATCTAACCCGTGCTGTACCTGCCCTGGGAGTGTTTGATGGGACAGTGTAGAGGGAGCTTTATTCTGTATCTAACCCGTGCTGTACCTGCCCTGGGAGCGTTTGATGGGACAGTGTAGAGGGAGCTTTATTCTGTATCTAACCCGTGCTGTACCTACCCTGGGAGTGTTTGATGGAACAGTGTAGAGGGAGCTTTATTCTGTATCTAACCCATGCTGTACCTGCCCTGGGAGCGTTTGATGGGATAGTGTAGAGGGAGCTTTACTCTGTATCTAACCCATGCTGTACCTGCCCTGGGAGTGTTTGATGGGACAGTGTAGAGGGAGCTTTACTCTGTATCTAACCCATGCTGTACCTGCCCTGGGAGTGTTTGATGGGACAGTGTAGAGGGAGCTTTACTCTGTATCTAACCCGTGCTGTACCTGCCCTGGGAGTGTTTGATGGGACAGTGTAGAGGGAGCTTTACTCTGTATCTAACCCGTGCTGTACCTACCCTGGGAGTGTTTGATGGAACAGTGTAGAGGGAGCTTTATTCTGTATCTAACCCGTGCTGTACCTGCCCTGGGAGCGTTTGATGGGACAGTGTAGAGGGAGCTTTATTCTGTATCTAACTCGTGCTGTACCTGCCCTGGGAGCGTTTGATGGGACAGTGTAGAGGGAGCTTTACTCTGTATCTAACTCGTGCTGTACTTGCCCTGGGAGTGTTTGATGAGACAGTGTAGAGGGAGCTTTACTCTGTATCTAACCCATGCTGTACCTGCCCTGGGAGTGTTTGATGGGATAGTGCAGAGGGAGCTTTACTCTGTATCTAACCCATGCTGTACCTACCCTGGGAGTGTTTGATGGGATAGTGCAGAGGGAGCTTTACTCTGTATCTAACCCTGTACCTGCCCTGGGAGTGTTTGATGGGACAGTGTAGAGGGAGCTTTACTCTGTATCTAACCCTGTACCTGCCCTGGGAGTGTTTGATGGGATAGTGTAGAGGGAGCTTTACTCTGTATCTAACCCTGTACCTGCCCTGGGAGTGTTTGATGGGACAGTGTAGAGGGAGCTTTACTCTGTATCTAACCCATGCTGTACCTACCCTGGGAGTGTTTGATGGGACAGTGTAGAGGGAGCTTTACTCTGTGTCTAACCTATGCTGTACATGCCCTGGGAGTGTTTGATGGGACAGTGTAGAGAGAGCTTTACTCTGTATCTAACCCGTGCGGTACCTGCCCTGGGAGTGTTTGATGCAAAAAGTGTTCCATTAATGTACATTATCTTGAGGGTTCAAGAGATGTTAATATAAAAGAGCCCATAATTGGCAGTGGTTGTTCATGAACAGTGGATGGAGTGAGCTTGATTGGCTTTTCTTCATTCCAAACTTTTACGTATCCAGGCGTCACCCAATGGAACTCAGCCTTTCACAAGTAGAGCTCAAGAGTGACTCAGGTCTCGGAGGCAATTGCTTTTCTGATTTTGTTTCTCTTCAGCCCGTGTGGAGAGGCACTTTGCCTTTCTCTGAAGAGTTCCACTCACCAACAGGGCCGAGATAAGGAATTCAGTGAAGTAAGAGATCGAGCCCACTCCCACCAGCCATGCCACCTTGGGCGGGTACTGTAATGCACTGCACCAGCATGCCACAAAAACACAGAGCAGTTGCCCTCTCTCAGGTAGACGTAAAAGATCCTATGGCACTATTTCGAAGACGAGTAGGAGAGTTCACCCAGTGTCCTGGCCAATATATACACCTCAACGAACCTCACTAAAAACAGATTATCTGGTCATTATCTCATTGCTGTTTGTGGGACCTTGCTGTGCGCAAATTAGCTGCCACGTTTCCTACATTACAACAGTGACTACACTTCAAAAAGTACTTCATTGGCTGTAAAGCGCTTTGGGACACCCTGAGGCTACGAGAAAGCGCTGTATAAATGCAAGGCTTTCTTTCTTTCTTTAATTCATCATTATCCCTGAATAAACCGAATAAATTGTAATTTTATATTATCTACCTTTGCTGCAGAAGTCTTTTTGCTGCGCTCAAAGAAGTAGCTTTACTTGTAAAGTCCTGTGTTTTTTAATGATCAGAACTTCTCTCTCTTGGTTTCCAGGATATTATCACAACTACCTCATTGAGTTCTGTAGAAATCAATAAAATGCAGGTGACCCACTTGGCACTGATATTCCACCCCCTGCTCATTTTTCCCCTCCTTTCCACTCTTGCTGGGATACAGATCCACAGATGCTGGTTGTCCCCAGTACCAAGTGACCATTCTTCATGTGTGCTCCTGGACAATGATTATCACCAGGCTATTCTAGCCTGGTGATAATCATTGTCCAGGAGCACACATGAAGAATGGTCACTTGGTACTGGGGACAACCAGCATCTGTGGATCTGTATCCCAGCAAGAGTGGGAATGTGATAATGTGCTGAGCAATCGCTCATTAATTCTCTGAAACGACACTCTTGATCTCCACAGCAAAAAAAAACCAAATCAAATCTGTAATAGTCACTGTGCCGAAATCCCCTGATGGTTTACTCGGTTGCAAAATTCAAATTCTTCTATTTGGTGTGCAGTAAAACACCTCTGTCCCTACCTGATGATGCACAACCAGGTCGTTAGATTACCCTCGCATGTATTTGTGATCCCTGCTTCTTTGGATTCCCCTCGTCCTCTCCCACTGTGAAAAGTGTAAGCCTCGACAGATTTACAAATGTAATAAAAATAAAACCGTTTCAGGAGACACTTGCCTTCTTGGCACACAAAAGAAGTCATTTATTTCAAATTCAGTGTATTCTATGGCCCTCTGTTAAAAAAAAATACAGCTCACAAAATCAGTTTGCTTTGGAAGTATTGTTCTTTTAAGCGTTCCCTATATTACAACAGTGACTTCATTGGCTGTGAAGCACTTTGGGACGTCCTGAGGATGTGAAAGGTGCTATAGAAATGCAAGTCTTTCTTTCTTTCTTCCTCTGAACCTAACATACCAGGAAGGTCCCAGGTTTGGTCCCCAGTCTCTGTTGAGTTAGCTGATCTGAGTTGGGAGTGGTGGTCGAGGTGCTATAACTTGCCTCAGAACCCCTGAGCTAGGGAGGAGGGAAATCTGCCAAGGTGTCCGCTCCCGGAGGAAAGAATTGCTCTGAAACTTGTATGAAGTGACATTGTAGATGCACTTAAATGAAACCTGTTTATGATTTTTCTAAATAGTGAACAGAGGAATTCATGTCCTCCAATTGCTCTCCAGTGATTAGAAGTGTACTTGTATCAATGGTGACGATCAGATTGAGCTTGGTTATGACGCCCCCCATGTTAGAATAGCCTGGTGATGATCATTGTCCAGGAGCACACATGAAGAATGGTCACTTAGTACTGGGGACAACCAGCATCTGTGGATCTGTATCCCAGGCAAGAGTGGAACGGAGGGGGAAAATGAGCCAGGGATGGAATATCAGTGCCAAGGAATGCAACAACTTCTTACAGCTTACACACAGGTCAGGTATTATATGGCTGAGATATAAAACAAAACTCCCTTTAATTTGTTTCCCCTCTCAGAAGAGTACACTCATACTCCACCAATGTGCCATTTCTATTCCCATCTCACGGTCTTTCCAAGTGAGATTGACAGTCAAATGCCAATTAGTACAGAATTACAGGCGATTGTGTGCAATGGACACTTATCTACTCGAAATGCAGTTGTCCAAACTAATTTCACTTGGGTCTCCCGTACCTGTCACAGAGGAGACTTCCATCCATCAGTCTGGGCTGATAAGACTGTGTTCCAATTCACTACATCACCCTGTTCCCCTTTGGAAACTGCTTCTCAATAATAACACTTCCTCCATAACAAAGCAGATTGTCATTCTTATCAACATGTCTCCAACCATCAGCTTCTGAGCTATCTTTTCTGCAGCTGCACTCACTTTATTTACTGAAAGTTTCGGAGGGCTGTGAAGGGTGTGAAAAGCTCATGAGAGTGGTGCAAAGGGCAGAATACAAAAAGAGAACGACTTCAGAAGAGCAGGCGTCGAGGGAATGCAGAATTAGTTGAAGTTTGTTGACTGAAACTCAGAAGTGTTCGAGGGATACTTAGAGAGGCCGGAATCAAAATGCATCACCGTAAAATCAAAGCAGCTAAAAGGGCAAGTTAAGCAGGTCTGTAAGGAGTAGTATATGGGACAAGCAGAAGGCATTTCAAAACATAATGGGCTCATTTTAACCTAACTCGCCGGGCGGGAAACCCAGGGAATGGCCGTTTTGCTCTCCACCCGATATCACTCTCTGTTGACTTCAATGGCGATTAAAATCGGACGGGAGGTGAACCAGTGTTGCGCCCAATCTCGTCAGTTTCCCGACGGGCGAGCGAGGTTAAAATTAGCCCCCGTGGAATCTGGGACTCTGTTAAAAATGAGCAAAGATAAGTTTAAACATAATTAATGAAATCTCCTGTGGCACTGTTACTGGGTCGTCTAGAGTGGGGAGCACAATATCTGATATTTACTGTGATCTTGTAGACGGACACTCAGACTGGCCCCAATCAGACCCAGTCATGGCTGCTTTCTGCTTGTGGTTTTGTATTCTGATTGGTCCAGCGTGGCTAGATTGTAAAGCGGGTCCCTACCATTCTACAGAAACAATGTTTTATTAATGGGATTGTTAGGAGACCCAAAAGGAAAAAAATGAATGTCAAACTGCAGTAAACATCTGAAGTAACCACGTAAATGGTTTTCCAAGCAGTCACACAGCAGAAGGCAAGGTCAGTGAAGCAAATAATATAAATGGATCCAAGAGACAACTAGATGTGCTTCAGAAGAAAAAGGAGATTGATGTGTTTTTTCTTGGTCAGCCAGGTGTCTGAGACTCATGGAAAGCAATCACTAATCTTCAGAGCCTTCAGAACAAATTGCTGAGGAATCCTGGCAGGTAGTTTGACTGATTATGCAGCACACACTCAATCCCGAGAGGGACACACCCTACCAAGTGTGAAGCATTGCTGTCCCCAGTGCTCAATCCTCCAGGTTCCACTTAGTGAATCACAGTGGCTGCTCAATCATCAGCAGTGCCCTGGAGCACTGTAGACTGGCCTGGCTTGGGTATCAGATTATTGAGTCTGTCCCAAATAGATGACCATGTTTGGATCTTCCTTCACCAGGTGTGCTATCTTGGAGCCTTCTTGATTCTAAAGCGACCCCGGTTTCCTTCTCCCCTCCTCCCCGGAGGTTTGCTAATAGTTGGCCATTATACAAATGACTAGTTTTTGCTAGATACCAGAGGCTCCTCATGATTGGCATGATGAGCAGTAGAACTCACCATAAAATGTTTCAGTGCATTACCACGAGGGAAATGGTGGAAAGTTGGAATTGAGACTAATGAAAGGGTAAGCTTGTTAGGCTAAATGACCTTTCCCTGTTGCTAAATTTCTTATGCCCCTAAGATTAGCCATGCTTAAAACCTTCCATTATACTGTAGGACTTTAGAACTACAAAAGCAGATTTTGCAGTCAACAACAACCACTTGTATTTATCTAGCGCCTTTAACGTAGTAAAACGTCCCAAGGCGCTTCACAGGAGCGATTATCAAACAAAACTGAACACTGAGCCACATATGGAGATATTAGGACAGGTGACCAAAAGCTTGGTCAAAGAGGTAGGTTAAAGGTCAAAGCTAGTATAACGATCTGCATATTGCAGGATGTCACTTACTTCAGTTAGAGAATATTCCAGTTGTTAGAAACCTGCGTTCTGATGTTGTGAGTAAACAATTCAGGCTTCCTGATGGTATCTGACTGTGTGATGCCTGTGATTAAACACTGGAAGGATGCATAAAACTAATGCAGTCAACCCAGGGAGTGTGCAGATTAACAAAGTACTAGTGATGGTTGCTCAGAGAACCCAAGTTGAAATTCCTTCAGGTCTGCACTAGCAGTCACACAATCATGTCGCTATGTTCTTAATTTTGAAAGATTGAAAATATATGGGGACAGTTGGGGTCATTCCCAGTATAAAGGTGGTGAAGGAGCATTTTATTGTTACATATTAAAAATGTATGAAACACTTTCAAAGGCGTGACCTATGATAGGAGGACCTGTCCTATTTCAAACCTTTAAAAAAACTCATATTAATGTCTATTTATGGGATCTTGATAGACTCCTTAAACTAATTACTGCAGCAGCCAGTCTAACTAGAATGAAGGCACATCAACAGTCAATATCCCTGGCCTTTCACACTCACTCACTGGGAAATTGTCACTGTGTGGCACTCGCTTTACCAAGACGGAGCACTCTTCGACTAATTTGATTGCAAGCTCATTAACAGTAGATGTATGTCAACTAGGAACTATTCATTCCAACCACTTGCTTTGTTCTGTTCAATGATCAATTGACAGAGTAAATAAGGGGAAACTGTTTCCACTGGGAGAAGGGTCGGTAACCAGAGGACACAGATTTAAGGTGATTGGCAAAAGAACCAGAGGCGACTTGAGGAAACATTTTTTTAGGCAGCGAGTTGTTACGATCTGGAATGCGCTGCCTGAAAGGGCGGTGGAAGCAGATTCAATAGTAATTTTCAAAAGAGAATTGGATAAATACTTGAAGGGAAAAAATTAACAAGGCTATGGGGAAAGAGCAGGGGAGTGGGACTATTTGGATAGCTCTTTCAAAGAGCTGGCACAGGCACGATGGGCCAAATGGCCTCCTCCTTTGCTGTACCTACTATGATACTATGAGTCAAAAGAGTTTTTGCAACTAAATGAAAATGATCCACAGTGTGGCTTAGGCCAGAGCTGGTTAGGTGTCATTTTATCTTCAGGACATGAATTAGACACCTATGACAACTGATATGTAGTTGCATTCTCCTTTATGAGAATGGGTGATCCACAGGGTGCCTCTGTTCAAGGGTTAATGAACACTGCATGCCCGGACAGAGAAATATATTCAAAAGCAAAATACAGGTGATGGTGGAAATCTGAAACACAAATAGAAAATGCTGGAAACACTCAGCAGGCCAGGCAGCATCTGTGGTGCGAGAAACAGAGTTAACGTTTCAGGTCGATGACCTTTCGTCAGAACTGTAAGAAGTTAGAGATGAACAGCTTTTAAGCAAGTGCAGAGCCAGGGAAAAGGGGGCAGGAAAAGAACAAAAGGGAGAGGCCTGTGATAAAGTAGAAGGCAAGAGAGAGTAGGAGTTAAGGGCAGTTTCTCAGAGTAGTTGGACATGAGTGTCCCACAGGGTTCTGTTCTGGGCCGCTTCTGTTCACTGTGTACATCAATGATTTGGATACAGGGCTAGAGGAGGTGGTGTCCAAATTTGCAAATAATACTACAATAGGAGGTATAGTAAATAATTCTGAAGACCAAAGGAAGTTGCAAGGAGATATTGAAAAGATGATGGAATGGGCACAAAAGTGGTAGGTGGAACTCAATGTCAGTAAATGTGAGGTGGTACATTTTGGTAAAGAAATAAAAGTAATAATTATACTTTCAATGGAGGAAGATTGGGTGATGTGGAAGAGCAGAGGGATTTGGAGCTTCAGGTTCAGAAGACATTAAAAGCAGCTCCTCAAGTGGACAAGGCCATAAAAAGGCTAATAGAATACTAGGTTTTATGACAAGAAGTATAGCATATAAAAGTCAAGATGTAATGGCGAATCTATATCAAAGTGTAGTAAGACCAGAGTTGGAGGACTGTGTGCAGTTTTGGGCTCCATACTATAGGAAGGATGTTGAGGCAATAGAAAGGGTACAGCACAGATTGACGAGGATGTTGCCTGGTATGAGGAAATACAAACATGAAGAAAGACTTGTTTTCATTAGAACAGAGGAGATTATGGGAAGTATTTCAAAGTAGAAGTATTTAAAAGTATGAAGGGATGGGACAGAGTTGATAGAAACAGACTGTTTCCAGTGCTAGAATGAGGGGACACAGATATAAGGATAAAGAGCTTTAGGACAGAGAGCTGGAGAGGCTTTTTTTTTTACATCGAGGCATGGAATGCACTACCAGAGCTAGTGATTGAAGCAGAGACCATGTCAATATTTAAGAACAGGTTAGAGAGGTGGTTGAAGGAAAAGAGGATAAAGGGATATGGGAACAGAGCAGGCACATGGGATTAGGACTACTGGTCATGTGGAGGATATTCACCAACACGCACTGGTTGGGCAGAATGGCCTGCATCCATGTCGTAATTTCGATGTAATGAGAGGTGAGCATGAGAGACATACCTGGTGTGGCCCTTAAATTATAATGTGACCTAAGTTTGATGCTATTAAATATTTAAGTTTTGAAAATCACAGCAGATTCCATGACTGAGACATCCTGGAGGATCAAAGCGTTTTCAATAAAGAAGGAACATTAAATCAATGAGAACCTACTTCTAACGAGTGTTCAAGTGTGACAATGTCTTTGGACAAAGCAACAAACGTCTCCGAAAATTACAATTTAGAAGTCTCTCCGCTGAAATGATGATTAAATCATGATTGTTCGTGACGGCACTGTTAGACCAATTCTTGGCAATTAGGTTTGCTTAATTATGTCTAGTGTCACACCGGCAATTGTCACCCGTTGATCCATCAGCTCACTGAAGTTACATTGAAAAGCTATACATAGCACAAAGAAGGAGACAAAACAATACATTTCTCAACACTAAGTAGGAGGTTATCAAGCTGATTTAATTGCATTGGTGTACTTTGTTTGGATTCTAAATGGAATCCCCAGGAATGACAGAAGGACCCCTAAGGGAAGATTTGATCCTTATAATTTAGGCATATTGCAGTGCATGTTCTGTCCTGTTTTTCTCCAGTAAGAAATTTGAAGGGCAACTTCTGCCCGGGAAGGGGGGAAAACTACACTTTTTTTTTAAAAGAGAGCAAATTATTGAGTACAGTAGTGGATTACGCACAGTATTTGTATATGAAATAATTTCTCTGAATTTAATGAAAATGTAAAGTTGCCTACTAAGCAAATTCTACCTTTGAAAATCCTAATCACAGGCCAGGGATTTAAAGGTACATTTGTATCAATTCCAACATGTTGAGATTATTGCTACCCACATTTGATGGAATTTGGGCACAGGAGATCCTTAGTTGGTCGCAATCCCCTTATTATCCCATCGCGCATTCCCACAATCCGAGCACATCACACCTTGTTCCATCACTTGTATCTGCAATACTGGCGGCATACGTTCTATGACGAGAGTTTAGTGGGACTATGGGAAAAATAGAACCTTTTTTTCTCTTCAAATGGCACATGTGTTGTGTGGAGGAGCCAAAGAGACGATATCTGAACAGGCTTCAAGCCTGTGATATAGAATTCCATTCCTTGGACCAAAACTCTTCTTGAGTTCAGAGATGAAGTCATTCAGTGAGCATCCCATCAGTTCATATGTTTCCTGCATCTCATGACTCAAGCAAGCAGTGTGATTGACAGTACAAGTAACCAATCGCAAGCGCCAAATGAGACTGGCTTTAACCACTGAGTGCCAAAGGGTGGGCTATCAACACGGAATCACTTGGAAACCAGACGGTCAATGTAATTGGCCTCAAAGTGGCTTCCAAGTTATTTCTTAAGATGTGCCTGCCTCCAGGATCTGCAGATTGAGCTGGTACAAACCCTCATTAAGGAGTATTTCTATAAAGCAGCAAGTTATTATAATAGCAAATTTGTCGAGATGAAATCAAGAATTGTATTAAACTATTAATTTTGCAGGCCACGCGGTTTCTGCCAGTGCAAAATGTAGATGACCTGCAACTAAGAAACATACAGGGTGAAATTGGACTTGGGCGGAAAACAGATGGAATCGCATTTGCCGACCATTACACGACACACCTGATATTCAGCTCCATTGGTGGCATTTACTATTTATGTTATAAGAAGCCAGGACCTATCATTATGTTGTGGGATAGTAGTGAATGAACATCTTTACCAGAGAGCAGAATTTCAGATAAACACATTGGCTTAGAAATCAGTTTAGGCCCGTTTTTGGACGAAGAATAGTTACCTGAAGCTGGAGGCCTCAGGCGCCCCCCCGAAGTTGGGCCTCAGGCCTCATTTTAATAATTCCGGTGAGCTGTTGGCGTCCGTCGCACCTGTAGAGGTAGCTCGTCGCTTTGCTCCGCTCCATTTTGGGTCAGCTGCCTAGCCAGCAGCGACCCCTAGGTAAATCCTGGGGAGCTGAGTGGTAGTGGTGGGAGAACAGGAAGGGTGCTAGCACCGCCTGGCAGTGGTCCACAGTAGTGCTGTGGAGCAAGGAGGAGCAGTCCTAATCTTTCCAGCTCCACATGAAGGTAAGTTTATAAAAAAAAAAGACCGGTCGTTATGCCACATGTAGAAATGCTGAGCAGAACAGGCTGCTCCGGCTGCCCAGTTTCTGGAAGGGGTCCTTAAACAGGCATTAGGCCCTTCATTAACGTATACAAGGGCTCTAAGGCCTGTTTTAGGAGGCCACCAGAGACGCCTGTAAAGCTGCCTTTACCAATATGGCGCCACCCATAACACAGGCGCAGATCGGTCGTGGGACATTGTGCCCCGAAATTGGTCCTTTTTGCCCCTGTTTTCCAGGCGCAGTGAGGAACAATTTCTCCCCCAAAACGTGTTCATGCACTACCATCCCACAGTGTCATTCCAGGGCCTCGGTTACTTCAGTTATATGCTGCAACTGTTCCTCTAATTTTAATTAACACAAAACCAATTCTGTAAATATTATGCTAGAATAGGTATGTATTAATTAGGCTAGATGGTATTAATTAGATCTGTACATTGTTTTGAACATCTTTCATCTCCTGTCAATAAAGTTTACTTTAATGGCATATTAAGTATAACCTTAAATGTCATTTCAATGTTATAGATGCTATGAAGGTCCAATAAACAGAATCTATAAAGCTTGTACCTGACATGCTATAACGTCTCTCGTATAATATTACTGCAATGAGTAACATGATGGAGATGAGGAGGAAAACACTGCAGTCTGGATCGATTAGGGGCGACATTCTGTTCTGGCTGGAGCATAATCCAATACATAAAAGTATATGCACCCTTTAACATAGTGCTACCCACTAGACCAGCCCTTGATGGCCTGAGTCACACAGATCATAAAGTCCCAGGTTTGAGTTTGTTGACTGCAGCTCAGCACGGTGAAACTGCAATTGAACTCAGTGTTCCCTAAGCCAGAGAGAGCAAAAATCCCACTCCTGATCATGATCGCTATCCGGTAACCTCTGCCAAAAAGAGTGCGTGTGTGGGTGTTGGGGTGAGCACAGTCAGGTTCTGCTGTGATGGCCTCCATAGTTGAATTGCCTGCTGCCACTCCCTGTCTTGACTCTTGCGTGAAGAATTACAGTGGCTTCAGGAGGGAAAGGATGGTAAATTAGAGGGGGGCGGGGAACATTCACGGGCAGTTGATCTTTACACAAGTCAATAATTAAGCACTGTCAGAATTGTTCAGGAAATTTGACGGGCCAGTTATACTGCAGTCTCGATGCCAATGTGGCCATTTTCACATTGTGTTGAGTTTAGGGCTGCTGATCTGGGTACAACTGGAATTTTGTCAAGTACTGTGAACCATTTTTAGGAAATTGTCTTTGTTTGGTCTGCACACTTGCATTTATATAGCGCCTTTCATGGCCGTAGGATGTCCCAAAGCGCTTAACAGCCAATGAAGTACGTTTGAAGTGTAGTCACTGTTGTAATGTAGGAAGAGCGGCAGCCAATTTTTGCACAGCAAGATCCCACAAACAGCAATATGACAATGACCAGATAATCTTATTTTAGTGATGTTGGTTGAGGGATAAATGTTGGCCAGAACACCGGGGGAACTCCCCTACTCTTCTTCGAAATTGTGCCATGGGATCTTTCATGTCCACCTGAGAGGGCAGACGGGACCTCGGTTTAATGTCTCATCCAAAGGACAGCACCTCCAACAGTGCAGCACTCCCTCAGTCCTGCACTGGATTATCAGCCTGGATTATGTACTCAAGTCTCTGGAGTAGGACTTGAACCCATGACCTTCTGACGGGAATTGGTGCATAATCGAGAGTCTGCTAAGTTTGGTCTTAAACGTACGGTGCAGTGATAGTCTCGGTGCAGGACTGAAGATGATAGTAATACAGATGGCAATATGCAAAGGAGCTGTGTAATGAGGTAGCATCTCACACAAGGCACAAGAGCTAGGGAGCATAGTCTCAGGATAAAGGGTCGGCCATTTAGGACTGAGATGAGGAGGAATTTCTTCACTCAGAGGGTTGTGAATCTTTGGAATTCTCTATCCCAGAGGGCTGTGGATGCTCAGTCGTTGAGTATATTCAAGGCTGAGATCGATAGATTTTTGGACTCTAAGGGAATCAAGGGATATGGGGATTGGGTGGGAAAGTGGAGTTGAGGTCAAAGATCAGCCATGATCTTATTGAATGGCGGAGCAGGCTCGAGGGGCCCTTTGGCCAACTCCTGCTCCTATTTCTTATGTTCTCATGTTCTGTGGAATTTCTGGTGGATAATTGGGACGGCAGATAATAGGAGTGTGGATAATGGAGATTTCACTTTCGTTAGCATTTTTAGAAATAATTTTCTGCATTCTACCTCCGAATACTAAAGTAGCACCAGCAGAATTGAGTTGTAACTGGCTGCATGATTGTACTTCAATTACAGGGGCCTATTTCAGATTTAAGTGGTGTTGTATACAAAATGCCCCTGCACCGTTGTCATTTTAATTAGATTTGAGTACACTGAGCCACGGCTGTCAGTTCCGAGACACGTCAATCATGCATACGATAAGATATAGTTATGAAGAGATGTGGTGATGAATTCTATAATTAAATTGTGCGTCTTCAGTGAACAGCTTTCATGAAGAGGATACTAAATGTTTCATTGGTAAGCTTGCAATTTCAATCGATCAACAGGCATGCTAAAATCAATACTACAGTGTTTATATGGATCACCTTCCCATTGTTGGTCTTGGGTCTAATTGCATTTGTGTGAGCTTTGAAGTCTTCTTAGCTCTGAACTGGGCCATTGATTGTTTTACTGTAAGTGTGGCTTAATTGCAGTAACAACTATAATAATATGGTTTTATTCTGAGATTTCTTTGGTAAGTCCTGTCAAGGATAGTGACTATACAGGAACTGAGTATCATGGTGAGTTAGTCCAGTGGCCTTTTGGGATTTGGGCTGGAAACCAAGCCCAGACTGATGGGATCAAAGAAATTCTTCTCTGAAGGCAATAAAGCTTTCAAAACACATGACAGGGAGAAGGGGTATAATAAGAGTCATGAATATGCAAGGTCTCGGTTCCATCGCATCAAGTGACAAGAAATGCTGGTTATATAGCAGTAAGAGTCTTAAGTGACATCCAAGTTTTGATGGGCCACACTCCATTGGCATTCTCATGGAGTGAGGCAACAAAGAAATGGAAATATCACACTGGAAGCCGGAAGTGCTGTTCTGAGGAATCGAGAGTATTATTGGGCAATAATTTTTTTATTCGTTCATGGGATGTGGGCGTCGCTGGCGAGGCCGGCATTTATTGCCCATCCCTAATTGCCCTTGAGAAGGTGGTGGTGAGCCGCCTTCTTGAACCGCTGCAGTCCGTGTGGTGAAGGTTCTCCCACAGTGCTGTTAGGAAGGGAGTTCCAGGATTTTGACCCAGCGACGATGAAGGAACGGCGATATATTTCCAAGTCGGGATGGTGTGTGACTTGGAGGGGAACGTGCAGGTGGTGTTGTTCCCATGTGCCTGCTGCTCTTGTCCTTCTAGGTGGTAGAGGTCGCGGGTTTGGGAGGTGCTGTCAAAGAAGCCTTGGCGAGTTGCTGCAGTGCATCCTGTGGATGGTACACACTGCAGCCACTGTGCGCCAGTGGTGGAGGGAGTGAATGTTTAGGGTGGTGGATGGGGTGCCAATCAAGCGGGCTGCTTTGTCTTGGATGGTGTCGAGCTTCTTGAGTGTTGTTGGAGCTGCACTCGTCCAGGCAAGTGGAGAGTGTGCTTTAACCTATCTCGAACATGTTATCCCGAAACGGAGCTCAGTGACTTTTCTTGCTTTTCACCATGATCACTTATCTAAAATATTTAAATTCAGCAATAAAAAGATATACGGCCAAGTTATTTTTGTAATGTTGCTGTACAACCGGCATTTCTTGTCACATGATGTGACAGAACAGAGTTCTTGTATACTCATGACTCATATTGTACCCCTTCTTCCTGTCGTGTGATGTAAAAGTGTTTTTTCTGGCCCAGCCCAGTTGGCCATTCTTCATGTGTGAACCTAGGCAATTCCACTGTGAAGGCATCAAAGCCAAGCCCAATCGTGTCGCACACCGAGACAGATATCACCTGCGGCTGGAAGACCATCAACTTGGTGAAGGAGGCCCTTTGGTCCGCCCGAAACCTGCTGGTCGCCCAGCTTAAGGAGCTGTCCACGACCGAGTGTTGCCGACTGGCACACTCCAAGGTCCAGGAGCGCGTGCTGCGGGACGCACTGAGGCGAGGTACGACCTACGCAAAGGCTCTATGGGGAAAGGCCACCGTGTAAGGCCATCCCACCTCGTGTTGTACAGCATGTATTATAAGATAGATACTGTGTTTAAATTGTAATATTGGAATCGTATTGTGCACGATCCGTGTTGCATTGTTTTGAATTGTATCGCCTTGGAATTGTGGTATCCTTATATTTTATGAAATAAAGTATATTTTGAAATATATTTTTAAAAATCGTGTCCTTACCTGACATCAACACATTTGCCCTTTCCAACAGGGATTACTGGGTAGTAATCAGGAGCAGGAACCTTGGCTGATTTTTATTTTCTTTCTCTAGCCCAGGACCATCAAGACCAATTGTAACGCTCCAGTACCACCCTGATTGAGATCAGCTCACTCAGTACAGACCTGAGCCTGGTCCGTATGGTGCCTGGATACTTCTGTCTTCGCTGCAGCGTCTGAACAGCAAACACTGACTGAAAACGAATTTCAAACAGGTTTAACGGTAAACATAATTAATAAATGGTAGCTGAGCCAAAGAATTTTTTTAAATGGCTGACAGTCACAAGACAATAATTGAATCTCACGGCTGATAACAGCTTGCATTTATATAGCGCCTTTAACGTAGTGAAACATCCCAAGGCGCTTCACAGAAGTGTAATCAGACAAAAATTGACACCGAGCCAAAGAAGGAGACATTAAGACAGGTGGCCAAAAGCTTGGTCAACGAGGTAGGTTTTAAGGAGGGTCTTAAAGGAGGAGACAGAGGTGGAAAGGCGGAGAGGTTTCGGGAGGGAATTCCTTCATTGAGTTCTTACCTTGTATCTGTCTTCCGACTTTCTGTTACTTTTAACATGAAGGAAATGTTGGCTGGGTTTGTTTGATAATAAAGCCAATAAGGGGGTGCTGTTTTTATTTTGTGCATGTGAGTAGTGAATTCTTTAGCAGCACTAGTCAGCAACATGGCAACCGGTTTTCAACATTAACATATTTGACAATCCCTTGTGTAAGCAAATTAAAAATAAGTGTTTCAGGGAGGGAATGAGCCCAATCAAGGCATGCAACATTTTCGTTATGATTGATGTCAAACATTAGTAGCAAAATGGGGTTTTCAAGACACAACAATATTGTTCAATACATGTCTTAAATAGTGATGTGTTGAACACCTCTGATTGTTATCATGAGAAGGTAATTAGCTACAGATGAGGGAAGTCTTTCAGCTTAGCTTAGCTCATCTGACCAAGGGAAAAAAAACATAGTGCTCCCTGTCATGTCATCTAACTGTCTCTTGAATGAATCGAAGACTTTTACTTCCACTTCATGAGCCAGAACATTCTAAATGTTGATCAGTGTGAAGAAGTTCTTCCTCACGTGTCCTAAACTTCTTTTATTTCACCCCTCTCACCAGTGTCAGCCTTGGCTCAGTGGTAGCACCCTCGCTCCTGAGTCAGAAGGACGTGAGTTCAAGACTTGAGCCCATAATCTAGACCGAAACTCCCAGTCCAGTACTGAGGGAGTGCTGCACTGTCGGAGGTGCCGTCTTTCAGATGAGACATTAAGCCAAGGCCCTGTCTGCCCTCTCAGGTGGACGTAAAAGATTCTGTGGCACTATTTCGAAGAGGAGCAGGGGACTGGTGCCCTGGTCAATATTTATCCTTCAACCAACCTCACTGAAAAAACAGATTATCTGGTCTTTATCACATTGCTGTTTGTAGGAATTTGCAAATTGACTACCATGTTTCCTCCATTACAACAGTGATAATGCTTCAAATGTAACCCCGCTATTCAAGAAAGGAGGGAGAGAGAAAACGGGGAACTACAGGCCAATTAGCCTGACACCGGTAGTCGGGAAAATGCTGGAATGCATTATTAAGGAAGTGGTAACAGGGCACTTAGAAAATCATAATATGATTAGGCAGAGTCAACATGATTTTATGAAAGGGAAATCGTGTTTAACAAATTTATTCGAGTTCTTTGAGGATGTAACTAGCAGGGTAAATAAAAGGGAACCAGTGGATTTAGTATATTTGGATTTCCAAAAGGCAATCGATAAGGTGCCATATAAAAGGTTGCTACTCAAGATAAGGGCTCATGGGGTTGGGGGGAATATATTGGCATGGATAGAGGATTGGTTAACGGACTGAAAACAGAGAGTAGGGATAAACGGGTCATTCTCAGGTTGACAGGCTGTAACTAATGGAGTGCCACAAGGATCAGTGCTTGGGCCTCAGATATTTACAATATATATCAATGACTTAGATGAGAGGACCGAGTGTAATGTATCCAAGTTTGCTGACGATATGAAGCTAGGTGGGAAAGTAAGCTGTGAGGAGGACACAAAGGGGGTGATTTTAAACCCCAAGAACGGGTGGGTTGGGGGCAAGTGGGAGTTGAAAATAGTTGTTTTTTTGGGTCGCAACCGCAAAATTTTTGGACTTGGCATTCCCAGTGGGAAGCCTGTACTTTTACGCACTGATGTTAAACCCGGAAATAAAGCCAGGTTGCGGTCGCGACCCAAAAAACAACTATTTTCAACTCCCACCTGCTCCCAACCCACCTGTTCTTGGGGTTTAAAATCACCCCCAAAGAGTCTGCAAAAGGTTATTGACAGGTTAAGTGAGTGGGCAAGAAGGTGGCAGATGGAATATAATGTGGGGAAATGTGAGGTTATTCATTTTGGTAGGAAGAATAGAAAAACAGAATATTTTTTAAATGGTGAGAAACTATTAAATGTTGTTGTTCAGAGAGATCTGGGTTCCTTGTACACGAACACAGAAAGTCAACGTGCGGGTACAGCAGGCAATTAGGAAGGCAAATGATATGTTGACCTTTATTGCAAGAGGGTTGGAGTACAAGAATAAGGAAGTCTTGCTACAATTGTACAGGGCTTTGGTGAGTCCTCACCTGGAGTACTGTGTACAGTTTTGGTCTCCTTATTTAAGGAAGGATACACTTGCCTTAGAGGTGGTGCAATGAAGGTTCACTAGATTGATTCCTGGGATGAGAGGGTTGTCCTGTGGGGAGAGATTGAGTAGAATGGGCCTATACTCTCTGGAGTTTAGAGGAATGAGAGGTGATCTCATAGAAACATATAAGATTCTGAGGGGGCTTGTCAGAGTAGATGCTGAGAGGTTGTTTCTCCTGGCTGGAGAGTCTAGAACTAGGGGACATAGTCTCAGGATAAGGGGTCGGCCATTTAAGACTGAGATGAGAAGGAATTTCTTCACACAGAGGGTGGTGAACCTGTGGAATTCTCCACCCCAGAGGGCTGTGGGTGCTCAGTCATTGAGTATATTCAAGGCCATGATAGATAGATTTTTGGACACTAAGGGAATCAAGGGATATGGGGATCGGGCAGGAAACTGGAATTGAGGTCGAAGATCAGCCGTGATCTTATTGAATGGTGGAGCAGGCTTGAGGGGCCATATGGCCTTACCTAAGAAAGGATATTCCTTACCTAAGAAAGGATATACTTGCCATAGAGGGAGTGCAGCGAAGGTTCACCAGACTGATTCCTGGGATGGCAGGACTGTCGTATGAGGAGAGATTGGGTCGACTCGGCCTGTATTCACTCGAGTTTAGAAGAATGAGAGGGGATCTCATTGAAACATATAAAATTCTGACAGGGCTAGACAGACTGGATGCAGGGAGGATGTTTCCCCTGGCTGGGTGGGGGGGGGGTCTAGAACGAGGGGTCACAGTCTCAGGATACGGGGTAGGATATTTAGGACTGAGATGAGGAGAAATTTCTTCACTCAGAGGGTGGTGAACCTGTGGAATTCTCTACTACAGAAGGCTGTGGAGGCCAAGTTACTGAATTTATTTAAGAAGGAGCTAGATAGATTTCCAGACACAAAAGGCATCAAGGGGTATGGGGAGAGAGCGGGAATATGGTACTGAGATAGAGGATCAGCCATGATCATATTGAATGGCGGAGCAGGTTCGAAGGGCCGAATGGCCTACTCCTGCTCTTATTTTTCTCCTAATTCTTATGTTCTTACTTCATTAGCTGTAAAGCGCTTTGGGATGTCCTGAGATCATGAAAGGCGCTATATAAATGCAAGTTCTTTCTTTTTATAAGTTAGAAAAACCACATTTGGTCAAAATAATGCATGGATTAATTACAAAGGGGACTGTGGGCTCTGGTTTTGGAGAGTGGCTGATGTACTCAGAGATACAATAGCCCCCAAATTAACAAGCGTCTTTGTCCTCTGGAGCAACCATCTGTTATTTCTTATCATAAATAAAGCACGCATTTTTTTGTTACCTTAATTAATGGCTGGGACTGCATCACAGTGACTGAACTCCACAGCCAGGAAGGCAGTTTGTAATTAAAACCAATGAACGAATAGCACTGGAGTTACAAAATTACAGGTTTAACCTTAAACACAAGAAAAATAATTTACAAAGCTATTTATTTCCTTCTATGAGAGTATTCATCGCCGATTCCCGGTGAGTGAATAATCTGTTTGTCGCAAAAAAAAGCTTCTAAATTTGTCAGGCATGTTCCTCTTTATAGGAATTTTCATGATCCGAACCACATGCAGCACAATATCTGAGATCACTGTAATTCCTGCTGTAAATAATTCACGAGCTGCTTGTCAAGTGCTGAATTACAGAACGACGCACACACATTGTCCTCTTCAAGGACTTGCTTTGTAATAACAGTGACCTCCACCTTCTGTTAAGACATCTGAAGACTTAAATGTTCACCATAGTATTCTTAATTATTTAGAAATGAATGAGCAGGCTGTTGCAGTTTAGGATTTTCCCCAACACATTTACTCATTTAAATGGCTGGAGACTGAAGCCCGTGTCTTTATCCTCGGCCATGTTTGGGTTAGCATAGCCCAGGTGTAACAATTAACCCTGATCATGGTAAATTGCTTACTGGAGAATACGTGGGATGCCCGCCATATCCTCTTGTCATCTTGGATGATACAAAATACCGCCCCCATCACATCACTTTATACAGGCTAAACAACTGTCTGAATTTAATATTACAAATAAAATAATACACAGGAGCAGAATCAAAGGTGAGATACTTGTCTTCAGTTGTGGCGACGCACTTGTTTGGGCACACAGTCTTAACTGCTGCTCTGTGGAGTGATCAGTGAATAGAAAACTGAAGAACATGAGAAGGTCATTGGAACATAGGAACAGGAGTAGGCCATTCAGCCCCTCGTGCCTGCTCCACCATTTGATAATGTGGCGATGCCGGTGATGGACTGGGGTTGACAATTGTAAACAATTTTACAACACCAAGTTATAGTCCAGCAATTTTATTTTAAATTCACAAGCTTTCAGAGGCTACCTCCTTCCTCATCGTTCACCTGAGGAAGGAGGTAGCCTCCGAAAGCTTGTGAATTTAAAATAAAATTGCTGGACTATAACTTGGTGTTGTAAAATTGTTTACAACCATTTGATAAGATCATGGCTGATCTGTGATCTAACTCCATATACCTGCCTTTGGCCCATATCCCTTAATACCTTTGGTTGCCAAAAAGCTATCTATCTCAGATTTAAATTTAGCAATTGAGCTAGTATCAATTGCCGTTTGCGGAAGAGAGTTCCAAACTTCTACCACCCTTTGTGTGTAGAAATGTTTTCTAATCTCACTCCTGAAAGGTCTGGCTCTAATTTTTAGACTGTGCCCCCTACTCCTAGAATCCCCAACCAGCGGAAATAGTTTCTCTCTATCCACCCTATCTGTTCCCCTTAATATCTTATAATAAAGGTCCTTGGATTATAAGGCTTTTTTTCATTTGACAGTCAATCAAATTCTTTGATGCCAATCCAAAACCCCAACTTACAACGGATCTCCATCGGTTAGCAATTATGGGACACAGGGCTCTTTATATCCAGCAGTCAATTCAGACACTTGAATGACCACCAATTCTAACATCATTGACATGCTAGTAACACACGTTCTTGCTAGGGAGGCTCTTTCACAGAAAACCCACTAATTCTCGATCAAAGCTTACTGGGGCTCAAACAGCCAAACAGTCTCAAAACAACCTTTACCGTTTTCCAGTTAAGTATTTGGAGTCCATCATAGGGTTGTTACAACTTTAACATGATACATATAAACTGGATTCGCTGGACGAAAATTCTATTTTTGTCACAGAATCATCCTGCCTTTTAATTTGTTAGCTGCATGGGGATAGAAAACTTCTGTTACAGATTTGGGAGGTTTCAAAAATCTGAATTTAAGATTGGCCACAGTCGAACCATCCTCTCCCCCCTCCCCCGCCCCAAACTGATTTTGATTCAAAACAAGTTGACTCTCTTCTTAGCGGTTAGTTTGCTGCCCTCTTTGTCAGGGAATGATGCACAACAACAACAACTTGCATTTATATAGCGCCTTTAATGTAGTAAAACGTCCCAAGGTGCTTCACAGGAGCGATTATCAGACAAAAATTGACACCGAGCCAGATAAAGAGATATTAGGACAGGTGACCAAAAGCTTGGTCAAAGAGTTGGGTTTTAAGGAGCGTCTTAAAGGAGGAGAGAGTGGCGGAGAGGTTTAGGGAGGGAATTCCAGAGCTTCGGGCCTGGGCAGCTGTCCATTGACCCAATGGAGCTTGAACACAAATCCTGATTCAAAGATGGAACCCCCCACTCCCAAAAATGTGAAACCATTCAGTGAGAGGGAGTGCTGCAGGAGAGCAGTTGGAAGGGAAATTCATTCCCATAAGTGAGCCTGGCCTGAGAACCCCACTGTAGCCAACTGAAAATCCGCAGCTCCAGACTTGCTTTGGTGGCTTCAACTCGAGCCTTTCTATTTATTTTTTTCCTTTGCGAGCATAAATGTTGTGAAATTAAAAAGCTGTCCTCTGCACCCAAACAGCATGGAATCCTGTCAGTCAACATAGAATCTTACAGCACAGAAGGTGGTCTTTCGGCCCGTCGTGCCTGTGCTGGTTCTTTGAAAGAGCTGTCCCATTTAGTCCCACCTGCTCAGATTTCTTTTAAATTACAAATTCAACTACTTTTGCCCCCATAGTTTATTCAAATCAACAATTAGGATGCAGAAGAAGAGATAAATGGGAGTGGAGCTATCTAAATCATCCAAAGAAATTATAAACAGCAGGGCTACTAAATGAAGACATTACTGTACTATACGTTTCATCCAGAACCCATGTTAGTATAATGCTTAAAACTACGGGCACAGCTTGTTGAATAAGACCTGTTTGTCGCCTCTGCCTACTACATTCTGAGGCTGCCACAGCTGACATTCTATTCATCATTCCGACATCTGTTTTTCCTGTAATGATCTTAATGTATCCTTAATAGTACTTTTTTCCCCTCTGGGATGGACCTACATCATCAGGTAGGTCACTGTATGTTTTTCTGTTCATGTTGTACATTTTTATGACAATCTTTTGCCTCTAGCCTTCTGATGCCCCTTTCCCAGCCTGCCAAAATCCATCCTCATTTACTTCAGAGTTCAGCATTCTCGTGTGAACTGTGTCATTGTCGACACATGATTGAAATGTACAACAGTGCTCCACCTGATGGCTCCTTGAGGGGGTGAAAGTGTCCTCTCTCTACTGATTTGTAAGAGGCTAGATATTCTCTCATATAAAAAGCATCACCAGTCACTCCTGGAAGTGGCCCCAGCGTTCCCTATGATCAGGAGTTTGCCGTTACTGCCCAATGTCTAACTGTATCGTGGTGTGACTTTGAAACCCCACATTATGTGAACTGGATACTGTAATTTTACATGCACCCTCACATGTGTTTCTCTTATCTTCCAAATGTGGATTGATGAATTCTCTAGTGATTCGAGGTCAATTCTAAATCTACAAGTTGATTTATTTTACGTATAATATGTAAACGGTCAAAGTAATGTTCACAGTGAATTCCAACTGATTTTATAATGCTCCTCATAACAAAGAAAATAACAAATCACCCACGCTGTTCCTTTTAGAAGGATACAGCTCACTCTCTGGGTCTCTTCTTTACCAACTCTTAGAGACAGTAGGCTTGAAATTCTATGGGTGTTCTCCTGGTTTCCTGCTGTAACTTCAGTAGGAGACCAGCAGAACCCACAGAGAAATGGCAACAGAAGCGGCTGCAAATGACTGTTTTCAGCTGTTTCTTTCAGTGTTTTCTGGTCTGCCACCAAAGTTACAGCAGGAAACCAGGAGAACCCCCATGGAATTTTGGGGCCTGTGTGTTTCTGACTTCCTTTCTTAGCACCTGGACAGGAAGCCAAAGACCTCTGACCCTCTCCCAGCTCTCTGGAGATTGGCCATTTGAGCTGTCAATCGAACTAGTTACCGCTCTCCAAGGTGTGAGCTTCTCTGGCAGGGGCCCCTTCTCCACCGCCCTTTACCTTGCTGGGCTCACACGAATGAAGCTAATTTTTTCTCTGGGATGTATTAACAAATTTCATTGTCTCAAACTGATGTGGAACACGAGAAATACAATCCTTGATCGATAGATTCTCCTGGGTTTTAAGCCAGCCCACCAGGTGCGATCGGAGCAGGCAGGCTGGGTTAAATTAGGCGTCGGGTGGGGAGGGGTCGTGCTGCATTCCCGCCCACTGCCATTTTTACTCACCTCAAAAACAGGCACGGGAGGGCCACCCACAGTGGAATGAAAATTAGGCGGGTTCTATAAAGGGCAGGCAATCCACTCTGCCAGCTTACTGCCCAGGCGGGGAAGATGAAAATCTACCCCATGCAGGTCAGGAAAGTCCCAGGTCTGATCCCCCATTGATCCTTGTCTCAACTGTATGGCAATAGGGGCATTCTAATTGTTCACAGCGCCCTTGGGCTAGGGAGGGAAAAAATATCAGTCAGGGGTTCCTGCCCCACACAGTGGGCATCGCATAAGAAAACTGTCAGTGCCCAAAGATATTTTAAAAATCTAAATGTTAGTTTTGTGTAAAGTATGTTTTAACAAATGTTTCTGGTTAGACCTCTCCCACCTAGAAGGACAAGGGCAGCAGGCACATGGGAACAACACCACCCGCACGTTCCCCTCCAAGTCACACACCATCCCAACTTGGAAATATATCGCCGTTCCTTCATCGTCGCTGGGTCAAAATCCTGGAACTCCCTTCCTAACAGCACTGTGGGAGAACCGTCACCACACGGACTGCAGCGGTTCAAGAAGGCGGCTCACCACCACCTTCTCAAGGGCAATTAGGGATGGGCAATAAATGCTGGCCTCGCCAGCGATGCCCACATCCCAAGAACGAATTTTTAAAAAGAATGCCAAGTGAATAAATAAATATAAAGATTTGCAAAATAATAATTTATTTCGGAGTTTATAGGAAAATCCTGAGGTAATCTGTAACCTGCTTAAACATTCAGCAGGATTCAAATGAGAGACTTCGAGTAAGCACTGAGCTTTACTGAAGGAGTTAATAGTTCTGTTTGAGTCCATTTGTGCAGTAATGAATTCTCTCTTAAAAGCTATCCACTTTCTGGATGTCGAAGAGCTATTGACATAGACTAAAAGCTTTCTTGCTGCGATCAAATTCCTCACATGCTGGATGGATTCACTGTTTATTTTGGGAGCCTGCCGGTAGGGAGACTGATGCACAGCACATGCTGGGAAACTTCTGCAGCTGATATTTTGATGTTTTGATCTAGATATCACACAGGGTTACATGCTGTACCATCCAATATAAGCAAGAGGATGTGAGTTCAGTTGCCGTTCAAATTACTTGTTGTTCTTGAAGTCTTAACTTATACGTGCAATATTTCACAACTTAATGACTAACTCACATTCTATAACTTGCATTTATCTAGGTCCTTTCATGTATCAAAATGTCTTTACAAAGGGGCTGAATAGGACAGAGGTTGAAGGTAGGGTTGCCAACCCTCCAGGATTGTCCTGGAGTCTCCAGGAATTAAAGATTAATCTCCTGGACACTGTTGCGAGCAAAACTCGGGAGAAAAATCATCAGGGGCATTAAAAAAATGTGTTATTTTTCATTTGCTTTTAACACTTTTGTTTATTAGTTATAAAAAATCTTGGAGATGGGGAAAAAATGCTGTTTGACAGGGCGAGGCGGTTGGAGGCGGGAGGTCATGTGATGAAACCTCCAGGAATACGTCCAACCAGAGTTGGCAACTGGAGTTTGGGGGCGGGGGAGGTGATTGAAGGTATGTGCAATGTTCGAAAAGGTAGGTTTTGATCAGGCGTTTCAAGATAGGGAAAGAAGTAGCAAGAGGGAGGGATTTAGAAAGAAAATTACAAGACTGTCCGTGCCTGTCTGTTGGTGTGTGTGCGTGATTTACTTTTCCCTCTCCTCCCTTTTCATTCTTCTCTTCCCCGCTCCACCAAACAATTCCACTTGCACCAAAAATAACTTGGTGCCGATAGCAAACAAAACCTTAGCAGCGAGCATGCACGCAGAAATATTGATACAACTCTTATCCCAAAATAAAGGTGGGAAATGGAGATGTCGCGGGTCATCTTTTGAGGCTGGGATTAAGCCACATTGTTCCGGGAGCTTATAATTCTTACACTGTCAGAATACATTATCATAAGGGGTCCTGGGATTAGCGTTCAATGAAGACTCACAACGTCTATGCACCACTTTCCACTGTTTATCTTGCTTTGACTGCCACTCCAATCACGGCCTGTTGAAGGCCAGTGACCCGTGATTCCCATAACCAAAAAGAGGAAATCTGGCTCTGTGTGTTTCGTTGGACGTGGCTAGCCAAGAGCACGTGACCCACTAAAACCTGGGCCTCTAATGTCGTCAGGTCTCCCGAGGTCAGTCCTTCACATTGAAGAGCACTCATATGGAATAGTACTGACTGGTTGGCACCAACTGCACCCCTTCAATAGAAGCGCTATAGCTGACCTCAGCGTTTTCCTTGTCTTTCTCTTGATTTTGTCTGTTCTTTTCTGCCAGCTTTGTCTGGGTACCTTTCACTGTCTTTCTCCCCTTCACTTGCATTTGTCGCTGTTCATTTTCCTCTGTCTTTGTTTCTGTCGGGGAGTTTAGCTAATGGCTGACGTGCACTTCTCTCTCCATCTGAACTCCCAAGTATAAACATGGTAACCTGCAGAGAATCAGCAGCATCACATGTCGATGAAAATCTGGGCCTACCCATTTGCCATCAGATCAAGCGCCTCTCATCACACAAGTATGAACCTTGTGGGTTGTACCTTGTAGGTCAGTATGACGTTTACAATTCCCATCGCCAGCCTTCTTGTGGCCTTTATAAGATTAGTGTTGATCGAAGGGCACTTTTCTTCTGTGAATGGACGTCCACTGGGAACTACACTGAGGCTGCCAAAACCGATTTCACGAAGAGTTCTTTTCTCCCTGATTGCTGTGAAAGATTTTAATCCCAGTAGTCCGAAGTGGATTTGAATCCAGATCCCAGGCGTGAAAAGATTGAGTTTGAATATCCACGGCCCTTCCGTTGCACTCCCGCCCGAACTTTGCCTGCTCCCTTCAAGGCCAGCGGTGCAAGAGAGGGGCGGGGCCATTGGTGGTGTCGCAGATTCCAATTGGAAGTGGGGCCCACATTTTGGGATACAGGATATGAGTAATTTGAGACATGACATGTGGGAAGTGTAACATGCTTGGGAGGAACAGGTGACTTTGGACCTATGGTTCCCAAAGCTCTCCACCACTGGGGGTTTCCCTCGCCTCATTTCTGGGTCTGTTGTAGGCTAATTGATGGAGATTGATTCCAATGATTTGTCAACAACTCAACTGTCGTTGGATCATACCAGGATGGAAGAATGTGAACTAGGCAATGACCATCTCCAACAAGAGAGAGTCTAACCACCTTCCCTTGACATTCAACGGCATTACCATCGCTAAATCCCCCACCATCAACATCCTGGGGGTCACCATTGACCAGAAACTGAACTGGACCAACCATATAAATACTGTGGCTACAAGAGCAGATCAGAGGCTGGGTATTCTGCAGCGAGTGACTCACCTCCTGACTCCCCAAAGCCTTTCCACCATCGACAAGGCAAAAGTCAGGAGTGTGATGGAATACTCTCCACTTGCCTGGATGAGTGCAGCTCCAACAACACTCAAGAAGCTCGACACCATCCAGGAAAAAGCAGCCCGCTTGATTGGCACCCAACACCCTAAACATTCACTCCCTTCACCACCGGCGCACCGTAGCTGCAGTGTGTACCATTCACAAGATGCACTGCAGCAACTCGCCAAGGCTTCTTCGACAGCACCTCCCAAACCCGTGACCTCTACCACCTAGAAGGTCAAGGGCAGCAGGCACATGAGAACAACACCACCTGCACGTTCCCCTCCAAGTCACATACCATCCTGACTTGGAAATATATCACCGTTCCTTCATCATCGCTGGGTCAAAATCCTGGAACTCCCTACCTAACAGCACTGTGGGAGAACCTTCACCACACGGACTGCAGCGGTTCAAGAAGGCGGCTCACCACCACCTTCTCAAGGGCAATCAGGGATGGGCAATAAATGCTGGCCTTGCCAGCCGCGCCCACATCCCATGAACGAATAAAAAAAAAGATGGACCTTGGCCTTTTCTCGTCTAGCATTTCCTATGTTCCCAACTGGGGGTTCGGGCTGAAATTGTGGCCAGGACCCCCACAGAAAAGGCAGGCGAGTGTCATTTAAAAAGTATTTAAAAGCAGCCCCTTTACAAAGGGGGTCATAGGGGAGGGCCACATTTAAGTTCTTTCCGAGGGGTAATCCTAGACCCCACCCCAGAACTAGCAGCTTCTGATGTGTGGCACAAGTCGGCGTTCTAGATGCACACCTAGTGGCATGGGTGCCCGCCATTGGTATTACAATTGACCTCCCCACGACCCCGGGAACTGAGGCAGGGTTAGCGGCGGAGGTCCTGGGTAGGTGCCTGCTGGCACTTATGCCAGGATGCCCCCCCCACCCCCATCAGATTTTCAGGGCTACTGTGTCTATCCCGCTGTGCCACTGAGTCCTACAGCTCTTCATTTCAACCAGGGCTAAAACAGAGCTCAGTGGGCTCAGTAAAAACTCAACAAATTACATCAGTATGGAAATCACAGGCGCTTATTTATAGAACATGAGGCCATTCACAAAGCTGTGAATTAACCACCAGATTTGACATAAGACTTCTGTTAAGTGGTTTCTTCAAATTGAGTTGTTGAATGAGTGATTTAAATGGGCTGTCAGAAAGAGATTTACAAATTGACTCTGTTTATCTGCAGTTTATAGAAAATCCAAGATCCGAACATTAGATTTCTTGGCAAAGTTATGTATTTACCAGGATTACGTTACACAAACTGCCAGAGCTGTTTGAAACTATTGCTGCGAAATCTAGTTCATAAGTTGTGCCTGAACACAAGATTTTAATACCCTGTGACTTTCTGGATGTGATTTATGCACCAGTCGGTCGCCCAATGTAAAGTCTGCTAATAAAAAGACTTGCATTTCTATAGCGCCTTTCACAACCTCAGGATGTCCCAAAGCACTTTGCAGCCTCGCTTTAATGTCTCATCCGAAAGACGGCACCTCTGACAGTGCAGCACTCCCTCAGTTGAGTGGTAGCACTCTCTCGCCTCTGAATCAGAAGGTCGTGGGTTCGAGGCCCACCCCAGAGGCTTGAGCACAAAATCTAGGCTGACACTTCCAGTACAGTACTGAGGGAGCATAGTCAGCAGGAGAGGACCATGAGGAGATGCCCTCCCCCCACTCTGTTTTCCCCGCTGGAGAGGCTGAATTTGGAGGCGTTCCACCACTCAGTACTCACGTGTCCAAGTCCGTGCTCCTGGCAGGGAGCCTCACTCACCTGCTACACGTACCAGGAAATCGCAGACATTGGTAGAACAAACTCCAAAAATGACCCCCCTCGCTAACAACGCGGTCCACGTTTCTCAACTTATTTCCAAAGTTATTATTCTTCCCCCTCCTCAATAAACAAGGACCCTACATTGCTTTTTTGTATTCGTTCATGGGATGTGGGCGTCGCTGGCGAAGCCGGCATTTATTGCCCATCCCTAATTGCCCTTGAGAAGGTGGTGGTGAGCCGCCTTCTTGAACCGCTGCAGTCCGTGTACAGCCCTCTCTGTGACCTGTGCTGACAGAACCTATTCATCAAAAGCAAAATACTGCGGATGCTGGAAATCTGAAATAAAAACAGAAAATGCTGGAAATGCTCAGCAAAGTCAGGCAGCATCTGTGGAGAGAGAAACAGAGTTAATGGTTCAGGTTGAAGATCTTTCGTTAGAATTTATTCATTTTGTTTTGAAACCCTGAGGCGGACTCTACGCTCAGATATGGTGCCTTCAAGGATGCGCCATGTTCAGAACGCAGAACTGTGGGGGGGAGAGGGAGGGGGGTAACAAAGGAATCTTTCCAGGCAGGCTTCCAAGTTCCATCCCAGATTCTCCTTTCATGTGCAGCTGTTTCTTTTCCTCCCCTGGGTGCAGAACACATCTGTTGCAAGAAAAACAAAACTCGATGTGTTTAAAAGAGGTCTGCATCAACAAATATTTGGAAAAACTATTATTTTTTTTTGGTTTGCAAACAAACAATGTGATGGCATAAATCGTGTTGAAATTCATTATCGCTTGCCAATGATTTCATTGTGACTTAAAATGGTGGACAGTCCTTCTCCCTCCCCACACACGTAAAGAGGATTGGTTGAGCACTTTCTCCATGAAGATGACACCCTTTTAAGCAATAGTCATCGGCAACCATGAAATATTATTTTCCTGACAGAATATGCCGAGGAGTTTGTTGGTTATAGGACACAGTACGTGGCCTTAATGTTATATTTGTAGGTGTTTTCAGGCAAGCGTCCAGGCCAAAGCCTGTCCTTTGTTATAGTCCCAAGTAAGGACTTCCAACTGCAAGTGATTGGTGGGAGAGGGGCTAAGGGAGAGAGAGAGAGACAGACAAAAGCATTAGTCATCAGGAGATTGCACTGGTGTAAATACACAACAAAAGTAACAGTGCTTACGTGACTACTGTTGTTGCTACTGCTGATGGCCAATGGAATCTCTACTTTCCCGAGCGCTATGCAGCATTTAAAACTCTTGGTGCTGGTTTTGCGATTTTTACGCAGACCAGAAAGATTCCAGGTTCAGTCACCAGTCTGTGCTGAGTTCGCTGGTCTCAGTTGGGTTGGCAGTGGGCCAGTAAGTGCGTGTGTGAGAATTTCGTGGGAGGACAGGATTGGGCTCAGCTGTGATGGTCCCACCATGGCCAAATAGGCTGCTCACTACCAGGAACAATGAATCTTTGGCAGGCTACCAGAAGGCAACTGCTGCCCAAGCAACTGTACAGCAGCTGGCATCTGGGCAAGCATGTGTCAGGGGCTTCAGGAGAAGAGAGAATTGGCAAGAAAAAAGATTTTTTTTTGAAACTTTTGGTGTAAACACTAAAACCCGTTACGTTTCCTGTAGTTCTACTGAACCTGATAACTAATCTTCCACCACCTTGTCACTCAGTTGGTTCCTTAAGCCATAAGTGATTCACCTGAGTTCGATCCTTTGTTTGTGTTGTTGCCTGAGCTGAAATGGGCAGTTATGCCGTTCCCTGGGCTCAGAAGGGGAAACATTTGCCAGGGGTCCCACTGCTGCTCATTATCTAGTTGACCCCTGCTGGGAGTGCGTGTGTGAGTGGCAGTGAGGTAATGATATGATCGGGCTCTGTTGCAATAGAGTCCAAGGTCAAATAGACCCCCAACATCACCCACTTAAAGAATGGCCACTTGAGTGAGGCTGCTGAAGGGCCACTGGCCCCTGTGGAACTATACCTACCTACAAGAGAGCAATGGTGAAAGGGGGCAATGATTCTGCTCTTACAAGGTGGCAGCATCCATCCTGTCAATGCTTATTGTCTCCTGTCAACATTGGGCAGCAGGAAATGTGATTTGTATGGAGGGAAATCAAAGTGTAAGTTTCCCCAACTCACTGATGGACAGTCTGGAGACTGTCACTGTCAGGAGATTGGCTGAGAGCTCACAAAACACTCGCAATCGATGCCAATGGAATCAAGTGATGGGCATCCTAAGTACTTCACCCCTTGGTCTTCCAGGTGGAAATCAAACACCCAACCATTTGAGGCACCGTAAGGTAGACCTTTGCTGCAATGACTCCTGTGGTCAAATACCCCACCTGTACTCAACGCCCCAAGACATGTGTGAAGAATAGTCACCTGGGTGAGGACCAGAAGGTTGTTGGTGCCTGTGGAAATGTACCCCAGCAAGGGTAAGAGCCTTCAGGAAAACAGGGGAGAAAACTGTAGGTGAGGGAGACTGTCTCCACTATTTCTTTGCCAATTTTCATTATTTATTTAGTGCTGAATTAGAGGACAAAGCTTTCTTTGTCCGTGCAGTGGCTGATGGAGCGGATGCAGCCGTGGAGACCTCTTGGAAGGCTTCCACCGACTGGAAATGACAAACATTTCTTTATAAAACCAAGTGTTTGCAGCATTCAGTGTTGCATTATAGCCAACCTGCTTCGAATCATTTCCCTCTACTTTTGTCTTAACGCTGCCCTAATTCCATGCTATAAACATTCCATTAAAAGTGCTTCATTTTAGTATTCAAACAATAGAAAATATTTACCTTGTTTTGACAGTGCAGTTAGATGTCATTTGCATCCTACAGTTAATGTGAGGGGCAAATGTCATTCACATCTGAAGTTTGCCAAATGCTGCCTTTTATATTGAGAATAAATAGGGAGTATTTACATAAGCACAAATTGCGCGTGAGGGGTTTCATTCGATTATTCTGCTCTGGTGCAGGTGTGGCACAGGCCGATTTATGCCCGATGCATTTTGATTGCACATGGCAGTGATTGGCCCATATGCCACTGGCACATGAGGAGAGATTTTATATATTCGTGCTCCCCGAGCTCACTGTAAATATCTGACGGCTGACCTCAGAAGAATCGTTCATCCACCACATGCTCCTCAGGCAGGTGCAATGGTCTGGCCCCATCCTAAACCACCCATCCCTATATCACTTATGTTTGAATCGCAAAGTAAAGAGTTCATCAATATCCTTCAGAATCTTGAAAACTTCGACAAGGTCACCTCAAAGTCACCCTTTTCCAACAACAACTTGCATTTATATAGCGCCTTTAACGTAGTAAAACATCCCAAGGCACTTCACAGGAGAGTTATCAGACAGAATTTGACACCGAGCCACATAAGGAGATATTCCAGTATGTATAAGCTCAGCTTCCTTAATGTTCCTCCTGACTTGGATTCCCAGGACCTGGTATCATCTTGGTTGCTCGTCACCGTTCCCTCAAGGCCAATAATATCCGAGACACCTGAATCATTCTTATTCTGTGGGAAAAGCCCATCATATTACCTCAATGTGATTCAGCCTCAGAATAATGCAGATCTTCATAGGCAATGGCCTCCGTAATTTTCCCTGAGTTCTTCATAGACTCGCCCGCTCTAAGGTTTGCTGTGTTATTGTGATGCCTTCTTCGTTTGGTTTCCCCTTTAGTTGATGAGGTAATGACTTCACTGCATTCTCTTGCTTTCTCTCTATCTCTTTTGTTTTTTCTCTCTCCTCTTAATTGTAGATAAGTGGTTCAACCGTTGGGAAATTAATCCAGCAAGAAGCAATTGTTTGTGGAAGTACCAAAGAAACTGCCCATGGAAGCCGCCATGTACATAAGGCTGAAAGAAAGTGGATTAAGTGAGCATTTTGTAACTGTTTAAATGGCCTGTGGGGATTGGGAGTGCACGTTGGCTGGAGGACTGAGCTCAGCCCACAAACCTGATGTTATAAACTTCGGACTTGGAGCTTCAGGTGATATTCAAACCCTTCCTTCGAATCTTTACATAGCCTGTTCTAATTTCATTGGGAATGTGAGGTTTCTTTAATACAGTGTTTTGATTTCTCCCTCCCTTTCCTGAAGGCCCTAACTCTTGCTGGAGTCTGGTTCCACGGACACGGCGGCCTTATGGTGTCTTGATCAAGTGGCTATTCTTCATACGTATGGCTAATGTTAACACGCTATTTAACCATGGGCAGAGCACATGGCCTAGCCCGATCCTGTCCTTAACTGTTGTGCACCTATGTGCACTTTCCAGCAAGGGTCACTGGATCGTGGTCAGGAGCAGGAACCCTGGCTTAGTTTTTTCTCCTCCCTCGCCAATGAGACCCAGAGAATGAGAGATTATTAATCAAATGTGTTAGGTTCGATCAACTATAAGACTGGTTCCCAAACCTGCTCCTTCATCATCTCAGAAAATCATGCTTTAAGATAGATTAAAGATAATTAATATCCAAAAAAACCTTCCATTTTCTTTTTTTAAAGAACTAATGGCAGTCATGTTTTTAAACTGAAAGAATAATGGGAATTAGAATATAAATATAAATAAATAATATAAATAAATATAAATGGGGAATAATAGAACGGGTACTTATCTGTACTTTGCAAATTTAAAAGCTCCAAAAGATTATTTGAAATCTCTTTATGACAATTCCTGGGATGCAGTTGAATGAACATCCATTACTGTCGCAAAGCATTATTTCCAATGTTCCTACAGTATAATTTCCTTGGCCTTTCCTAGCACGATGTGTCTATCACAAGACGTTAATGCAGGTAATATACCTGTCAGAGAAAAATATCAAAGAAATCCCAAATGCACAGAGGAGATAAGAATGGAAACTAAAAATGGACAACTCCTAATTCTGCAGTTGTAAGCAGGATCCTTGTGTTAGATTAGAATCTTCCACTAGACAAAGATGACGTATTATAAGAGATTTTGGACTGTGCAGTCAAAGCCCCTTAAGAACAAGCAGATCATTTAACAAAAGCTACTACTTATCAGGAATTTACCTCATTCTTACCAGCTGATCTCAACATTGATAGCTGGAGGTAAATTACTGTTAAGCTTCTTGTTTTTCAGTTGAGTGATCTGCAAAATACAGTGAGGTCTATCGGCCTTAAGGAGGTCATTATAAACAAGGGGAAGCATCTTTTACTGAGCGATCAAATCGAAGTTGGTAATAGACTGCTGGTTCTGTCATGATGCAGTCACTGTGGACAAGAGGTCCTAAAGGGAACCCCAGTCATGTGATACTCAGCCATATAGACCAGGATGGTCCGAGATTCTATCCCCATTCTGATAGCTGGTCTGACTTAGGATGGCAGAAGGTCCACTACAATTGGTCCCTTCGCCAGGGTTTCTGATCTGTCCAGTGATTGCTGGTGGAGAGTGTGTGTGTGTATTTGTGTGTCTGTATGTGTGTGTGCATGTATTTGTATGTCTGTGCGTTTGTATGTCTGTCTGTGTCTGTCTGTATGTGCATGTATTTGTATATCCGTGTGTATTTGTATGTCTATGTGTGTGCATGTGTTTGTATGTCTGTGTGTTTGTATGTCTGTGCGTGTGTGTATTTGTATATCTGTGTGTATTTGTATGTCTGTGTGTGCGTGTGTTTGTATGTCTATGTCTATGTGTGTGTGTGTTTGTATGTCTGTGCGTGTGTGTATTTGTATATCTGTGTGTATTTGTATGTCTGCGTGTGCGTGTGTTTGTATGTCTATGTCTATGTGTGTGTGTGTTTGTATGTCTGTGCGTGTGTGTATTTGTATATCTATGTGTATTTGTATGTCTGTGTGTGCGTGTGTTTGTATGTCTATGTCTATGTGTGTGTGTGTGTGTGTTTGTATGTCTGTGCGTGTGTGTATTTGTATATCTGTGTGTGTTTGTGTCTCTGTGTGTGTGGAAAGGAGATCGTAGAGAGAGGGAAAGATACAAGTTAATGTCTTTGTCGACCAACCACTACTGTGTATGGAATGAGGGAGGGGGGTGGAACACTTATTGGCCTCGCTCAGAGATGTCATGACTAATCAATCGCAATCTAATTCTACAAAATTACCACTCGCAGCATGGAACAAAGCTTGTGAGAATGTGGGAGGGGGAGGAAAATATTTCCTTTTTAAATTTAAAACATCAGTGGCCTTTCATTTTCCAACTAGGCTTGAGTCATATGTTTTGATTTGCTTGCTGCAGTTATCCATTAAGAGATGATGCCTTTCTACATTGGCCTTTCACCTCTGAGACTTGGGTCCAAATTCAGCCCTGACTGATGGGATTAACGTACCCTCTCTCTGCTGGTTTAAACGTTCTATGTGGATTAAGTTTGAGCAGTCTTCATCCAGTTCCTACTAATTTCTGGATTCTGGATTAAATTGGTAATCTCACTCAAGAAGCCACAGAATGATTGTTCTGGGAAATGGAAATTGTCGCGCTGGTGCAGTTGGGGACATTGTTCATGGGAGCTGGGGCTTTTTTTTTATTCATTCATGAGATGTGGGCGACGCTGGCAAGGCCAGTATTTATTGCCCATCCCTAACTGCCCTTGAGAAGGTGGTAGTGAGCCGCCTTCTTGAACCACTGCAGTCCGTGTGGTGAAGGTTCTCCCACAGTGCTGTTAGGTAGGGAGTTCCAGGATTTTGACCCAGCGACGATGAAGGAACGGCGATATATTTCCAAGTCGGGATGGTGGTGTGATTTGGAGGGGAACGTGCAGGTGGTGTTGTTTCCATGTGCCTGCTGCCCTTCTAGGTGATAGAGGTCGCGGGTTTGGGAGGTGCTGTCGAAGAAGCCTTGGCGAGTTGCTGCAGTGCATCCCATAGATGGTACACACTGCAGCCACGGTGCGCCGGTGATGAAGGGATTGAATGTTTATGGTGTTGGATGGGGTGCCCATCAAGCAGGCTGCTGGCACATTGTTGGGGCAGAGCAGAGGAAGCTTTACTCTGCATCTAACTCTGCCCAACTTGAAAATGCTTGATGCTGACACTAGGTACCTGAAATGGAAAATGTTCCCTTTTCCGGCACTGTCATCCTTTACCTTGATGTGTTCACAAAAAAAGTGAATGACATTTGCAAAAAAACAAGGCTGCTGCACGGTCCTGTAAAGGCAAAACAACATGTACTTGATAGCTGTCAAGACAGCTTACTAAGAAGTTCTAAGCCTCTTAAAATCCATACTATTGATGTAAGACGACACACTAGCCTCCTCCCACCTTTTGTACAATGCGACCTGTACACATTCTAAGGTTTCTGTTATGTGACTGAAAGTTCTTAATGAGTAATTACTGGGGCATCTGCTCCATAAAGAATTGTTTTCTCGCCTCCCTTTTAATTCTTTTTGTGATGATCTAAAATTGTTACCTTCTAGTTACCGTCTTGCCAACCAATGGAAACAGTCTGTCACTATTTACCCTACAGTGACCCTTCACAATCTGAAAGACCCTTATCTGATCACTCCTTTAACCTTCTCAGCTGGAGTGAAAAATGCCCTAACTTCTCAAGTCTCTCTTCATAACCGTGATGCTTCATCCCTGGTAACCTCATAGTGAATCTACACTGCACCTTTTCCATTGACTTTTATATCCATCCTATAATGGGGTGTCCAAAATTGTACACAATAACCAACTGCTGTCCAACTATGGTTGAGTACAAGTTCAACATTACATCCTTCTTTTTGTATTCTATGCCCCTTAGTACAAAACTAAGGATTCAGTTTGCGTTTTACGGCCTTACCTACTTGAGCTGCCACCTTTAATGAGCTGTGTATCAGCACAGCAAAGTTCCTCTGTTCCTCTACTCTTTTTAAAATCTTGCCATTTAAGGCATAATTCCTTTCCCTATTCTTACTTCTAAAATGTATGCGGTCACATTTTTCGACATTGAACTGCATCTGCCCCCTATCTGCCCACCCAGACCACTCACCCCCCAATCCGAGTTTGGTAAATAGCGAGATCAGCTAACTCAGCACACACCTGATGCTTTTCTGGTCTGTATGGCTCAGTTCCACAATGAACAGTGCACTCACCCACTGAGCTATTGGGAGAATCCAGCTCTTAATTACTTTATAATTCTGGTTTATAAAAGGAAATTAATTCTGTTCCTAAACCCTTCTGTAAATCCACTGATGATATGATTCTACTGCAATAGCATTACAATAGTCTTCATTGAATGTGTATCCAGCACTACTCTTAACTATCATTAGCAGTGTTTTCATTTTAGTGCAATAATAGAATACGCTGTCAAAATTATAGATGGTAGAACGACTAAAAGGCTGTAAAAATGTTCAGCTGACATCTATAAACCACTCAAGTTTTGCTCTTATGAATTATGATATCATCTGAACCCTTAGATTAAACTATGGCTGTATTAGGCGCATCGAGCTATCCCTAGTTCTATATTTAGGAGATAGGTTATTGAATGCCAGTGATTGTATGGAATGAAAGAGTAGACATTAATGCACGGTAAGAAAAAGATGAGCAATAGTAACATCAGTCTTTGTAGGAGTGGTCATAACAGGCGGACTAGCTGTGTCTTGTGTTGAGCTGGCTCTGTCCCCTGTTCCAGCCTTTAACACGAATTACGTAGGGATTAATCACCTTGGAATGTGTTTCAGAGCTACCACATGATCAATAAGTTTAGGTGACGTCCGAAACCACGATTGCAAATCTTGATTACATTACAAAGCCAGAGATTGAGTTAGCTGGTGTAATATGCACCGATTGTCTTGTCCGAAAATTGGACATTAAATGGAACTTACTTGTTGTGGATCCACAGGGGTCAGTGACGAGGATAGTGATGGGACTGTCTTCATGGTGACAGGGAAAGGGACAGTGATGCAAGTAAAGATTGTTATGCCATCACCCAGCAGTACAGGAGTGTCTTAACAAAGAAACTCACTGTATTGGGGTGAGAACACTGTTGTGTGTAACATAACCAGATCAATTACCTACATGAGCTGGCATTACATAGAAAACTCCAAGGGGTTTAATTTCCTTTCATACTGCATGTTTTCGTGTGAAATTCCTTTTGAACACTATTTTAAGGCAGTCACTTTACCTGCTTAAAATAAGTGGGTTAAAATAGCACAGGTAGCCAATGCGAACACCTTAACCAACCAGAGGAAATTTAACCCCCAAGAGTCAGATTTGATTTTACATTTTTTTGAAGTCAGCTGCGTGTCTGGAACACACAGAAACCCATTGCCATATTTAAGAGTCTCCAAATCAAGCTACGGAGAAATCTACATCTGCCTGTAGGAATTCTGTTTGCCCGATGTGGAATGTGCACACTCCCACTTAACCCATCCTTACAGCTTAAGTGCAGGTTGGCAGAGTACGTAAGGATCCCAAGTGTGCACGAGGGGGACATCTGGAGTGTCACTAGTTAGAACTGGGTCGCTTAAAAGGGCTATTGCCCCGCTGCTCTTCCAGCTAGGACCACCCTCGCCAGTGGGGCATTGGTTTGCAGGGCTTTCCGGAGCCAAGTGAGAAGAATTCCCACTCCCAGTGACAGGTCTACAGAATCTGATTCACTGTCCTCAGAAGGGCAGCTCCAAGACCGGCCAGTGAGTCCTGGCACCCTTCTCCGAGTCTACCCTCCCACTTCCTGCCAAGAGCAAGTTTCTGGAACTCTGCATGAATACTGTTCCCACCATCCACCTAGCTAGGCGGAGCAGTGCAGAGTCCAGTTTTTCCCCCATCAAACTAATTCAGTAAGGCAGCACACTCCACCAGCATTGCTCAGATCCCAAGGATGCCCCACAGGATTACTGGAGAGCCCCAGACTTGTTGGTCATTGGTACAAACCCAGGGGAGCCTTTGTGACCACTATCCATGACAAAGTTTAGCCAATATAAGAAAAAGGAGCAGGAGTAGGCCATACGGCCCCTCGAGCCTGCTCCACCATTCAATAAGATCATGGCTGATCTTTTACCTCAACTCCACTTTCCCGCCTGATCCCCATATCCCTTGATTCCCTTGGAAAAAAAAATTTAAATCTTGTTGGTGCAATTGTGCATCCTTATAGATAAATGCATTATCAGCACCGAACCCCCCACCATCAACATCCTGGAGGTCACCATTGACCAGAAACTTAACTGGACCAGCCACATAAATATTGTGGCTACAAGAGCAGGTCAGAGGCTGGGTATTCTGTGACAAGTGACTCACCTCCTGACTCCTCAAAGCCTTTCCACCATCTACAAAGCACAAGTCAGGAGTGTGATGGAATACTCTCCACTTGCCTGGCTAAGTGCAGCTCCAACAACACTCAAGAAGCTCAACACCACCCAGGACAAAGCAGCCCGCTTGATTGGCACCCCATCCACCACCCTAAACATTCTCTCCCTTCACCACCGGCGCACCGTGGCTGCAGTGTGTACCATCCACAGGATGCACTGCAACAACTCGCCAAGACTTCTTCGACAGCACCTCCCAAACCCGCGACCTCTACCACCTAGAAGGACAAGGGCAGCAGGCAGATGGGAAGAACACCACCTGCACATTGCCCACCAAGTCACATACCATCCCGACTTGGAAATATATCGCCGTTCCTTCATCGTCGCTGGGTCAAAATCCTGGAACTCCCGACCTAACAGCACCGTGGGAGAAACTTCACCACACGGACTGCAGCGGTTCAAGAAGGCGGCTCACCACCACCTTCTCAAGGGCAATTAGGGATGGGCAATAAATGCCAGCCTCGCCAGCGATGCCCACATCCCATGAATGAATTAAAAAAAATGCAACCCACTGATCCCACGACACTGAGGTGTTCAAAATGTTAAAAGGATTCGATAGGGTAGATACGGAGAAACGATTTCCTCTGGTGGGGGAAATCAAGAATGAGGCGACATAATCTTAAAATTCGGGCTCGGCCATTTAAGAGGGAAATCAGGAAGCTCTTTTCAACACAATGGAAATCTGGAACTCTCTCCCTCAAAAGGCTGTGGATGCTGGGACAATTACAACTTTCAAGACTGAGATGGAAAGATTTTTGTTGGGTAAGGGTATCCAGGGATACGGAGCAACGGTGGGTAAATGGAGTTGAGGTGCAAATCAGCCATGATCTAATTGAATGGCAGAGCAGGCCCGAGGGGCTGAATGGCCTTGTCCTGCTCCTTATGTTCCTATCTCTCTGATCCTACTGACGTCACGATACACAGCATCATAATCTACCTTTGCAGCAGCCTTTGATTGTTCCAAAGAGGCTGCATGTATTTAAAGGCCCTCTGCTTTTACCAAACGGTTATCTTAACAGGGTTTACTTTGCATGCTGAAATATTTGATTGTGGTTTAAAATTGCTTCTGAACAAGTAACTGGTATATCAATATATTACACTGCTTATACTCAGTTACTATATACAATGTTTTAATATATTAATGTAAGGAATCTTACAACACCAGGTTATAGTCCAACAGTTTTATTTGAAAATCACAAGCTTTCGGAGATTATCCCCTTCGTCAGGTGAGTCACTCACTCACCTGACGAAGGAGATAATCTCCGAAAGCTTGTGATTTTCAAATAAAACTGTTGGACTATAACCTGGTGTTGTAAGATTCCTTACATTTGTCCACCCCAGTCCATCACCGGCATCTCCACATCATTAATATATTAACTACTGTTATGTAATGTTGTACCCTCCCTCTGGGGTTGTTATATATTGTATTGCACCACTACACTATGCCCCTCATTGAAATATGTGGATGTTATTCCTCCTTTATTTAGTTGTTTATAATGCACATGAATTTTCAGAGGATGTTTCTAAAATACCCACTTAAGAAAATAATATTCTGTAAGGATTTCTCTGTAATTAACTCTGTGGGTTCGCTCCTTGTTTACATCAGAGTGCTTTTGATAGAAACATACTCCATTATTAACTGATGAGTTATGTTCGACAAAAGCACTTGAGCTAAATATTTCATTGTACATAATGTCAGCCTCAACCAGAAAAGGGGATGCACATGGGTTGTTGAGGTATCTGCAAAAATGCTTTAGTTGTATTGTTTATACGGAGCTGTAATTGTATTTTACGCTGTAAACATAGACTAGCCATGGGGACACCGACAGTTGTGGAAAGGGGAAAGGAGATTATGGTTTAAGGGTAATGGGTTTAGTCACACGAGGGTAACAAATGCTCTCAATCAAAAGCAAAATACTGCAGATGCTGGAAATCTGAAATAAAAACAGAAAATGCTGGCAATACTCAGCAAGTCAGGCAGCATCTGTGGAGATAGAAACAGAGTTAACGTTTCAGGTCGATGACCTTTCATCAGAACTGGAAGATGTTAAAGAGTTAAAATTTTTAAGCAAGTACAGAGCCTGGGAATGGAGGGGAGGAAGGGAAGGGGAGGAAAGAACAAAAGGGAAGATCTGAGATAGGGTAGAGGGCAAGAGTGATTAAATGACAAAAGGGATGATGGTGCAAGGCAAGGAGGGTGGGAATGGGACAGGTTAAGAAACAAGAGATGGGTCTAGAGGAGCTGTAAATGGCAACAGCAGAACCATTACCAGCACCTGCTGTCCGAAAAAATGGGAGCAGTGGTTATGATCTGAAGTTATTGAAATCAATGTTGAGTCCGGAAGGTTGTAAAGTGCCTAAACGAAAGATGAGGTGCTGTTCCTCGAGCTTACATTGAGCTTCATTAGAACACTGTAAGAGGACGAGGACAGAGAGGCCAGAGTGGGAGTGGGACGGGGAATTAAAATGGCAAGTGACCGGCAGGTCAGGGTCACGTTTGCGGACTGAGCTGAGGTGTTCAGCAAAGCAATCACCCAGTCTGCGTTTGGTCTCCCCAGTGTAGAGGAGACCGCATTGTGAGCAGCGGATACAGTGTACTGAATTGAAAGAAGTACAAATAAATCACTGTTTCACCTGGAAGGAATGTTTGGGGCCCTGGACAGTGAGAACGGAAGAGGTGAAGGGGCAGATGTTGCATCTCCTGTGCTCGCACGGGAAGGTGCATTGGGGAGGAGAGCGGGTATTGGGGGTGATGGAAGAGTGAACCAGGGTATCGCGGAGGGAGTGGTCCCTTCAGAATGCTGAAAGGGGACGGGAGGGGAAGATGTGTTTGGTGGTGGGATCGCGCTGGAGGTGGTGGAAATGGCAGAGGATGATACGTTGAATGTGGAGGCTGGTGGGGTGGAAGGTGAGGACAAGGGGGACCCTATCATGGTTCTGGGAGGGAAGGGAATGGGTGAGGGCAGAAATGTGGGAAATGGGACGGACACGGTCGAGGGCCCTGTCAACTACAGTGGAGGGGAATCCTCGGTTGAGGAAAAAGGAAGACATTTCGGAAGCACTGGTGTGGAAGGTGGCAACGTCAGAACAAATGCGACAGAGACAGAGAAACTGGGAGAAGGGAATAGAGTCCTTACAGGAAGTGGGGTGGGAGGAAATGTAATCAAGGTAACTGTGGGAGTCGGTGGGCTTATAGTAGATATTGGTTGACAGCCTATCCCCAGAAATGGAGATAGAGAAGTCGAGGAAGGGAAGGGAAGAGCCGGAGATGGACCATGTGAAGGCGAGGGAAGGGTGGAAATTGGAAGCAAAGTTGATGAAATTTTCCAGTTCAGGGCGAGAGCAGGAAACAGTAACGATACAGTCATCAATGTACCAGAAAAAGAGGTGAGGGAGGGGACCTGAGTAGGACTGGAACAAGGAATGTTCCACATTTTCCACAAAGAGGCAGGCATAACTGGGACCCACACGGGTTCCCATAGCAACACCTTTTATTTGGAGGAAGTGAGTGGAGTCAAAGGAGAAGTTGTTCAACATAAGAACAAGTTCAGCCAGGCGGAGGAGGGTGGTGGTGGATGGGGACTGGTTGGGCCTCCATTCAAGGAAGAAACGGAGGGCCCGCAGGCCGTCCTGGTGAGGGATGGAGGTGAAGAGGGACTGGACGTCCATGGTGAAAAGGAGACGGTTAGGGCCAGGGAACTGGAAACTGTTAAAGTGATGGAGGGCGTCAGAAGAGTCGTGGATGTAGGTTGGAAGAGACTGGACAAGGGGAGAAAAAAGAGTCGAGATATGAGGAAATAAATTCCGTGGGGCAAGAACAGGCTGAAACGATGGGTCTCCCAGGGCAGTTCTGTTTGTGGATTTTGGGAAGGAGGTAGAAGCGGGCTGTGTGGGGTTGGGGGACTATGAGGTTGGAGGTGGTGGGAAGATCTCCAGAGGAGATGAGGTCAATGCGGTCTGGGAAACTATGGCTTGATGTTCGGCGGTGAGGTTATGGTCCAGGGGGAGGTAGGAGGAGGTGTCGGAGAGTTGGCGATCAGCCTCCGCAAGGTAGAGTTCTGTTCACCACATAACAACAGCGACGCCCTTGTCAGCAGGTTTAATGACAATGTCAGGGTTGGACCTGAGAAGAATGGAGTGCTGCGAGTTCAGAGGGAGGGAGGTTAGAGTGAGTGAGGGGAGTGGAGAAATTGAGACGGCCGATGTCACGCCAGCAGTTCACAATGAAAAGATCAAGAGAGGGTAAGAGGCCAGAGGGAGGGGTCCAGATGGAGTGAGAATTCTGAAGATGGGAGAAAGAGTCTGCTGTGCAGGGGGAAGACTCCTGGCCAAAGAAGTGGGCGCGGAGGCGAAGACGATGGAAGAAGAGCTCAGCATCGTGTCGAACTCGAAATTCATTGAGGTGGGGGCATAAGGGGATGAAACTAAGGCCTTTGCTGAGGACTGATCATTCGGGGTCAGAGAGGGGAAGGTCAGAGGGAATGGTGAAAACACGACAAAAGGTGAGATTGGAGGGAGGGATGGGGTCAGAGGAAAGTGAAGGGGAAGAAGGATCAGGAGGGGTGTTGGTATCTAAGAGTTGTTGAAGCTTGCGGTCCTCGAAAAAATGCTCTGATCACTGCATGTAGAGACGTTGTAAATGCATTCATGAAGATATCTTCTGTTTAATATATTTAGCAAAATTTCAGATGCGTTGAATAGGAATGTGTTTACAATTTTACTAGAAATACGAATCAGGAGGAATCTTCACGAAAGCATTTCTGCCACACAAGAGGGATGATTCTGTGATGCCACACTCCCAGCAGGGAGCTGCACTCACAAACCCTGCAGGCTGGTGAATTGGAGCTCAAATGTTGTCGCCGTATCTCTGACCCCACGGTCTCGGTGAGCGCGGGAACACCAGAAATCACCCGCACAATCAACAAGAGTAATTCTTCTCCACTCGCTTGTTTAGAAAACAGTCTGTACTGGGTCCTAAAGGAGTATTGATCCAGGGGTAATACAAGGGGTAAGTGTGTCCCACTCCATTTACTGAAATGCTGAAAGATGGAGGGCGACTGCATGGCATGACCCATTCGAATATTATTGGAACTGGGTTCAAATCCTACCAGCTGTAAGTAAAATGAGTTTGGGTAGTGTCAACCCAGCTCCCAGTGCACATGAATTCACAGCACAAAACTGCCCACAGTTCTGTATTAAATAACAATGTGAGGTTTCATTCCCTCTATGCACTACTTTTAGTGCACTGATTAATACGTTAGTGTTAAATTTCCACATGTACTGCATTGCATCAAAATAGTGCAGGCAGGAACTTAATGTAAAAAATGTGTGTATCAGTGCAATAAAATGATGCACAGAGGGAACTAATAGCTCTGGGGCAGTGAAATTACTCTTAACCCACAGAGAATATGTAGAATTAAGTTTTTAGTCCCTTCTTGGTATGCCCACGTTTACAATCTGAACTTTCACTGAGCCAAGCTGCATTAAAACGAATGTTCAACTGAACAACCAATCTGAACCCACCTGCAAGAATGCTGCCGAGTCACTTATTCAGCTGCTGACCACCCACTGCATGCTTATCATATTTGCAAACGTCTAGCTTGCCCCTGCTTTGCCAAAGCAGGCAAATATTCCTGAACTGACCATTGCAGTAGACAACTCTTGTTGCTGAGTTTGGAAAGCATCCTTTTAACATATCGCCACCTGTAAATATGTGTGATGCTCAGATATCCTTTTTAGGTCCTCGGTATGAATGCCTGTACTGTATAGAAGGGTTAAAGTCATTCTAATAGTGTGTCGAATGTCAGCAGCCGTGGATCATTTCAGCAGTCCTGTTGGCGTTGAATCTTTGCATGTATTCATTCACAATGGGACGTTCAGGTTCTAACAGAACTTTGCGCTGCTAGTCTTCAGTTCTGCCTTGTTGCAGAAACGTACTGACGGACCTTGAGGTCAGTAGTGCCCAGAAGGGCATTTGCCCCTCCCCATCAGGACAACCTGTCATTTTTATTTTTTTTTACGCTTTCCTTATCACTCTGTAGCCGGTATTTTTCACTGGAGTTATGCCAGCTGCCAGGCGTGACTCCAGCAGGTTGGGGGGACGCGGAGAGCTGCCCTGCCAGCTCCCCGCTGTCCCCCCAGCCCGGCCCCCCCCTCCCCAAAACCCTCCTTCACCCCTTCAGATACAATGCGTTACACTTAGAGAAATGTTTTATTTACAGATAGATACCCTTCGACCAACTCCCGCCTCTGTTTTGTGGTGTGTCGCCTTAACAATGCAGCACTTGTTTAAAGTTCCAGCAGAATTAAATCCTGTCAATCAATAAATCCAGTTACAAATGGGAGATGACTGTGGCTGTGAGAAAGCAAGGGCTCAGAAAGGCTGTTCTGCATTCAAGATTAAAATGACTTCAACCCATGAGTATCAATCAGGACTTATTTGATAGAGAAACAGGAACTCCTAAAGCTGAAGGATTTACATTTCTATAAAGTTGGCATTAGTGAATCATTGTTGGCTTGAGCCTGGAATTGAAGTGTCTGTCAGTGTTAACCAAACCGTCAGTTTTTAAGATGTAGGAAATCCTACTCATACAGCAGCACCAGTTACGCCACTGACTCCTGGGAATCCTGTGCCCTTTTATATAAAACAAACTGCTAAACAATGTAGAGACAGGGTGAAAATGGGATTAATTAAATCAAGATCTATTAAGAGCTGTTTCGCACGACTGAAGGTGTTTCTACTGCAGTATTTTCCTTTGATAATACATGCACGCCAAACTAGAAAACTAGCAGAAGCTGACCAACAGCTTCAAAAAAAGCTGACACAGGCCCCAAAAGCTGGCAATTGAAAGCAGCCCTGAATATAGGCCTGTGACAGGTGGAAATAAGTTACAAGTCACTCTTGATGTTTGTACCGAATATCAGAAGGTAATACGTGCAAACAGAATGTTTCACTCTTCCAGCCTCTGCACAATTCTGCTCTCTCAGTTACCTTCTCCTTTTCTTGGGTGTGGATCCTTCTTTACAAGACAAATCTTTGAAGACGTGTTCCCACCCCTCAAAACGTGAACCTGTCTGCTCCCTCCACAGATGCTCACTGACCTGCTGTGCGTTTCCAGCATTTTCTGTTTTGCTTCTGATTACCAGCATTTGGAGACAGTGGAAGGTCCTGTGTGTTGAGGAAATGGAGGAAGACATGCACCAGCAGGTACGTTCCAAAGACATGCTACCGCCTCCTGGCTTGGCGGAGAAAACCATTGTGAATGGCTCAACGCTCCCACCGACAGAATGTCAGTTTCCCACATCATTATTTCAAAGACTGTGGTCAACCGGCAAGGTCTATTAATGTACTTGACAATGGGCAAGTGGTGCAGCCAGAACCAGAACACCCAGCACCACCCCTTGACCTTGGCTGCAGCTCTTCCCACACAAAGGACCACAACCTCTTTGACAGATTCTTTGCTCAGTCTGAGCCTCATGAGGCACTGCCCCGCCATGCAAAAGCACCTTGGCCCTGGAGTGACTGCGAGGCACAATGCTGAGCCTCCTGGGCCTTAAACTCTACCTTTCATCGGTCTCCATCATCTGCTCTTCCATGAGATCATAGTCCACAATTGGTCTTGCCAAAGAAAACAACAATCCAAGTACACGATGCACAAAGTCCTCAGCTTCAGCGAGTAAATGCTATTCCTTACAATCGGTACCCCACACTGCTCCATGTGCCAAACGTAGTTTGCTGCTCAAATGAAGAGAGGGTCATCAGAACTCCTTGGGATCCATTGTGTGTAACAAGCATTCACTCACCGAAGCTTCATTTGTTGGAGTGCTTGGGTACTTGATTCATGGATTTCGCCTTTCTTATTTCAAGTGTCCCTCATATTTGTCACATGCAGTCCAGTTAAAGCCTTGGCAAAAACATGTGATTATATGGTGGGTGCATAGTTGAGGCATGATGAGTGATTAACATTATATGACATTACTTGTTCAAAGTGCAAGAGTTTGAGTCGGCGTCTTTGTACAATATATTACAGAAGACGACAATAATGGTTTATGTGGCCGACTGGGTGATTTATAGTGTGTGGGCTGCCCCGTAGATTTGGCCCATCTATGCCTCACTGCTGAGACTGTAGGTTTGTCCAGCCAAGAAAACGCACCAGCATCTCAGGTACTTCATATCAATCTGCAGCTCCATTGGGCCAGAGGTGAGACCATGGATGAGTAGCGAAATGATCAGCTCCTCCCCCCGGAAAGCTGTCACCCTACTTCAATTAGTGTATGCTGCTGGGACTTAGGGTACATTTTCCTGCCCATGTACAGGCAAAGATAAATACATGGAACGAACACACAATTCTAAAAAAAAAAGTTCAAAATGAATGATTTGCAAAGTCACAATAGCCCGGGGCATGAACTGTTAGAATACAAATAGAAAGATTATAGAAACTATGGATTTAGGCTCTACTGTTGCTTGATAGACTCTCATCCAACCCTTAAACTGATGCATTATAGAAAAGAACAACTGGCTAACAGAAACATTTTGTTACACATTGCTGTAACCATTAAAAATCCAGCAACACATCAGCAGCGTGCCAAAGCTGTAGGCTAGTTTGAGGCATTTAATCACTTGATTACCTTTTCACGTGCTCTCCGACCCAGCGATGGAAGATTGTTGGCCTGTTTGGCAGGCTACAGGGAAAGCCCCTATTTCTTATTCCTGGATTCAACGCGGTCCAAAGCCATGCAGAACAATGGGCATGATGAGGACAGCCAACTTCATGTTGGAGTCCACCATCAGAGAGGCATGCCTAAGCTGGCAGGCTCCTCAAAGGTAATGAGCAGCCCTACAAGAACTATTGATGCTGAAGACGGATCTTTATGTTTATGATGAGCACAGGTTGCTATAACTGTATCCTAGCACTCTGTAGCAATCCAAAAATCCTGTATGGAGTGTCAGGGGACAAAGCTTTGCACTTTGCCTTTTCTGTCTGGGGCACTCTCTCCCAGACAATGCCAGCACCTGCAATTTCTCCATTGTAGTCAAAACCCTTGATGACCCAGTTGATAAATACACCGCCCAGTGCAGGACTCAGCCACACAGACCAGGAAGATCCCAGGTTGGATTTTTGGTCTATGGTTAGTTCATCGAATTCATCAGGGGTAGCGGTAGGAGCATTAACGTTAACCTTAATGTACCTCAACTAAAGAAGTGGGGGGAGGGGGGAGGGGAAATCAATGAGGCTTTCCACTCCCAATCACTATTCTCCTATAAAGTGCATTCCAAATGTGGCCTTGCCACATAGAGTTAGTTATAGAGTTTATAGAGTTGAAATAACCTCCTTCCATTTGTAATCAAACGCCCAAGAGATGCATCCTGATTTGCCTTGTTAACAGCAGTATCGCATTGACTGGATATTTTCAATGTATGATCAACAACCAAGTCCATTCTCTTCAATTGAAACCCAACCATCGTAGACATCACCTTACACTTCTCCACGTTAAACTCTGTTTGCTATTCTTTGGTCCTTCTACATAAGTTTTCCAGGTCGATTTGGATATTTTCTATCTCCTTTACGCTGTATACCACCATGACAGCATAGTCTGAAATTCCAAAATGTGACACCTACCCAACAGTTATCCCTCAATTTACAGCTCAAAAACCAATTAGCCGGTCATTTATTTCAACCCTGGGATGAAGATGGTCAGGAGCAGAAGTCTTATTCACCTGTCTGTAATCTATTGCACATTTGCTCTTTTACGATTGTAAAATTTTCAAGTTTACATCTGAGGTGTATTGATCCACTCCATATTTTGCATCTGACACTTGATGCCATGTAAATTCTATGTTTTGTATCTGACATTTGATGCAGTGCTTTGATCCATTCTATGTTTTGTATCTGACACCCTTCGTGATGTATTGTTCTGTTCCATTTTTGTAGCTGAGAATTTATGTAATGTATTATTCCATCCCCTATTTTGTATCTGACACTGAATGCAGTGTATTGATCCATCACATATTTTGTATCTGGAATTAGCACAGTCTGATTATCAGTGATCAGGAGTGAGAAAGTGACATGCAGCAACTCCCCCATCTTTTAGTGGCCCAATTCCTTCCTTTATCCTTTATTTGCTGCTTACATGCTTGTTGTTATATTCCCTAGTATATTTTCTTCATGTGCCCTCTTTTGCAACTTTTATTAAGATTTTCACATTTATCAGCCTTTCTCTTCGTCTACTTGAACACACTGAAGACTTTCTGTTTTTCCTCAATATCTTTCTTGGCTTTCCGACTTTTCAATATTGGTTTAATCTTTCTATTCGGCGCTGTACTCATTTCAGAGATAAATGCCTTCTATATTTTAAAAATTGTTTCTTTGAAACGTCTTTCTGTCACATCTGTTCCATCAAACCTTCAACTTGCCTCAAATGGAGCATCTACATAATCTCCCTTTTATCTTCAAACCTCATTTCTACTTTAAGCCTGACAACATTGGGATCACTGGACCTGAAGATATTCCCTCATGACTACTCCATAACTCCATAACTCCAATGTTATTCTTTAGGTTCGTTAACACATTAATGTAAATACTTCACTTTATCCTTAAATTTCTTTTCTTGACTCCATTTGTCTTTCCAATTCAGTTTATCTGGCACTTTAAAGAATGAACCAGCATTTATATAGCGTCCTTCACGTCCTCAGGACGTCCCAAGGCAACACATAGCCAGTTAGTTACTTTTGAGGTTTGGTCAAGTTTGTATGTAGCAAACACAGCAGCCAGGGTTGAAAGGAGTAGCAAAGAAGATAAGATATATTAAAAAGTAGGTTTTGACAGCCTGTTTCGTGTGTGTGTGTTGGGGGGGTGGCTTGATTTGAATAATCTAGAAATAAAATCACTCCTTTAAGATCCTGTGTCTATGTATCAGTCACTTGTACTGACCCTAATTATTGGTAAGCTTCTGAAGCAAAATATGGTCAACTCGTTGACCATATTTTGCTTCAGAAGCTTACCAAGTTCCATCACCTCCAGGGACAGTTCCCCCTGCTGGACGCCACCTTAAACACTAAACCAGTACCTCTGAACCCTGAAAAATTATTGCCCAGCGTGTTGTTTTTATTAATATATACAGAGGATAAAGAATAACGAGGAATAATCACAAGGATTTCAATTAATTAATTAATGGGTTCAATTAATGTCCTATATGGTGAGATTAGAATGCAGCCTTGAAATCATTTGCAGAATCCCTGCAGTCTGCTCCCCCTCCCTGTTCTTTATTCAGTGTTTTTAGAGAATAGAATTTTTATGATGAAAAGCATTTGTCTGTTAGAATTGACTCTTGACAGACCAATTCCATTCTAACTCCTGGAACCTGATGAAAGTTAATGTTTTGAAAAGAGGTGAGAATTGGCGTTACTCATATCTTACCGTTACTGGCTGATATTTGCAGTAAATCACTGGTGAACTCAAAGCGAGCTCCGTAATAATAATACTGGGAGAGGGGGCGAGATTGATTTCCGTACGAAGTCAGTCAGGGTTAAGGTAACATTGAAGCAGGAATTGGATTCAGGCTGCCGCATTGCTTGCTATTTGCATGTGAGGCAGGAGTTAAGGCAAATTCATGAATATGAATGAAGCAGAGGTGCACCGCACCAGTTGCTGTTTCCTGAAAACCCTTCAATAATTAAACGCTGCCTCTTTTCAACTGAGCGGGATTCAGCAAAACAAGTAAATGTTGAATGTAAAAACATCTTCATTATTGGGCAATATCAAGACTTCAAAGTGGAAGCCCGGCAGCATCTTCTTGGCAAACAAACTATTGCCTCTATCTTATTGTTCGTATTAATACTGCATTCGTATTACAGTGCTGTAATATTAATAAGGTGCTGCCAATGCCTCTTGTGGCATGGATACCCACCGAGGGAGGTAGTTCCTGCCTGCAGCACTGGAGGTGCTGTGTTGCTGTTGGCAAGGAGAGAGAGAGAGACCTAATTCCACTTCCCAACACAATTCTAGAAAGAAAGAACTTGTATTTATTTTGCGCCTTTCAATGAGATGCTTTAGAAGTTTACTGTTGCAATGTAGGGAACAACTAGGTTTTAAAATACTTGTACTGACCCGAAATATGTTTGGTTACAAAACAGTCACTGCAATCAAAACATAATTCATTGGGCGAAGTGCTTTCAGATGTTTTAACACGATAGGATTCTATTTAAGCCCTTTTATTTTAGCGTTGGGGAGGGGTGTTAGCCAGTTCCCGGGGCAGGGGTCTCCTTTAGCCAGTGACAGTCCCACCTGTTGGATTCACTAAATCCGGCCACCGGGAAAGACCCACCTTTCACCGATTCGGCAAGTTCACATTGGGGTTGCCATCGGCTGAGCAGGGCCAACACCGAAAACACTCCACTGACACCAATATAAAAGCAGCTAAAAGCAAGTATTATTATTTCTCAATAAGTGCTCAATTCTTTCACAAAATGTGTGTTGCATCAGAGATAACGTCGGAGTGAGGGAAATGCTCAGAGTGTTTTGCATAGCTTTTCTATTGAGGTCGCCACATAAAACATGGGTTATCTGAGAGAGAGAGGGAACATTCTAACTTGTCTTTGAGGACATGACAATTTATTACAATATTTCCTGTTTACAGATATTACATCTTGGCTTTCACACTTTTCAATAGAAGGGAATGAAAGTGAATTGATGGCAAATTATCAGCTCTCTTGAGTTCTATTTTACAAGGTTTCTTCAGCAGACTAGTTACGTCACTCTTTATAATCTAATGAATACAGAATTTCACCTCCCAGCTCAAATTAGCATAGAAAATAGAGCCTGTTTATTACCATAATTAATCTGTATTGCTTTAAAATTCCAAACACCAAAACCTTTCCTATTCATAGTCATTTCCCAAGTCATTTAGTCAGAATAAAAGCTCCTTTGTCTCCCAATATCTCGATATTACAGTGCCTCAGTCATTTTTAAATTTAACCTTGAAAACATATTTATCCCCCATTTTTTGAACTCTCTCACCTATGGGTCAGTCTTTTAATCCATTCCGGCCTGTGCACATCTAAAATATATACATGGCTCGTTCCATCCCATCTATTGTCTCTTGGTATTTTCAGTCCTTCTTCAACAGCTGCGCCACATCTATGGATTAACCAGTTCCTTTCTTTCCCTCTTTACAGGAGAGGTTAAATCCAATGAGGCTACGCATGCAAACGTTGCAGAAGTTACTTGGGTCAATTTTAAAATGGAATGATCTCTTTTGCAAGAAAGTACATACCACCTGCCCCATTTATTGCCCTGAGATGCGCTCTTCCCAGTCCTTGAACGTTTTCTGTGTGTGTCTTTCTGCACACACCCATTCGTGAAAGGTTTGGAAAAATGAAGCAGCCATTTTGGATTTCGCAGAAACATTAAGGGGTTGACTTCCCTCCCCTCCCCCGAGGGGAGGGCGCCAGCGGGACACCCGATATCCCTGGCGTGACCCCCCCGGTCCATTTCGAGGGCATTCGGCCGACGGGCTGCAGGTGGGAAACGAGCACTCCCCAAGACAACCCGCCAGCTTTGGCCCGCCATAACATCAGGCGACCCGTGAGGGAGGGGGTGTCTGACCTTGGGTTGGGGTTGGGGAAGGGGAAGCCGTAGCTGGTTTTTGTGGAACTTGGAGATGCACTGCTGCTCCTCCCAGCCCCACGAAAATAAACGTAAACTTACCCGGTGGTTCCTTTTGGGCTGAACTGCTGGCTGATACTGGGCAGAGCCTGCGCTGCCCACACTCCACCCAGCAATGTCCTAAAATGGCAAACTATAGTGTGTAATAGGACCCCGAATTGCATAATAAAAGGGCCTACCGCCTGACTCCGGCCGGTACCTCATTCCCCACTATTTTTGGGCCCTGTTTCCACCAGACAGCAGGCCTCAAAATCTATCCCTGAGTCTAAATACCACCCACTGATATATAGTTTTTACATTTATTTCTCTTGTCTCAACTTGGACATTTTTCCTGAAAAGCACAGGGTATACTGTAGATACGACAATAAAAACTCCAGCCCTTATGGAAACTTGCATTGATATAGCACCTTCCACGACCTCAGGACATCCCAAAGCACTTTACAGCCAATAAAGTACTTTTTGAAGTGCAGTCACTGTTGTAATGTAGGAAACGCAGCAACCAATTTGCGCACAGCAAGATCCCACAAACAGCAATGTGACAATGACCAAATAATTTGTTTTAGGTGTTGGTTGAGGGATAAATATTGGCTAGGACACCGGGAGAACTCCCCTGCTCTTCTTCAAAACAGTGCCATGGAATCTTTTATGTCCACCTGAGAGGGCAGATAGGGCCTCGGTTTAATGTCTCATCTGCACGACGGCACCTCTGAAAGTGCAGCACTCCCTCAGTACTGCACTGGGAGTGTCAGCCTGGATTTTGTCCTCAAGTCTCTGGAGTAAGACTTGAACCCACGATCTTCTGACTCAGAGGCGAGAGTGCGACCAACTGAGCCAAGGCTGACACCAGTTTTAGAAATTGCATTTGGTTTGGTCAGGGTAGTCTTGAATTGTGGCTCTGTCAGTAGCACCAAAGGGTAAATGTACCATCTGGTGTGGTTCTGAGCTATACTGTCAAAGGTTCCAGGTTGGATTTTGGGTCTGTGCTGAGTCAGATGGGGAGCGATTTGGACGTGTATATCGAGCAGGAGCTGAGTGGAGTAGTCAGCTCGCCGCCTGACGTCACCAATGAAAGGCCCAAACCACTTTAATGGTCAGGGCTCATTCAAATTTGACAGGCATATTTACGTCACTGATAGGCTTCTCGCTGTTTGGGAGGTTGGCATATCCTGTGAGCCCAGACACATATTTTAAGTGCGCCCTGCACCTCGTAAGGCAGCTGTGTCTTCTCGTTGCTGCGGTCTACCTTTTGGTGAAGAATGTCTACTGCCGGGCCAGCCCGTTCCTGCGATGAGGTTGTGGAGGTCTTAGTGGAGCAGGTGAGAGCCGGGAGCCCAGGCAGACCAGCCAACAAGCTTGGAAAGAGGTGGCAGATAATGTCAATGCTTGCAGCATAATTCCAAGAACCTGGCTGCAGTGCAGACGAAACCTTCAATGATCTTACCCAGACAGCAAAGGTGAGAATGGCTTCTTCATCTATCATCCAGCATGCCCAACCCTTTCCTGCCCTGCTGCACATGCTTCTCCTGCAATCGATACGCGTCACTACTTCTCATCACCCCCTCGCCAGCTGCTGCTGCCCTCAAAACTGGCACAAACATTCTGCTTTTACTTGGTAACAATTGCTAAGTATTTCCTCTGCTGACTGCTTTCACATTTCACATGAGCCACTTTCTTGCACATGACCACCTCCTTCCTCCTGCTCAGAACATGCTGCTTCTCCCTCTCGGCGTGTTCTCTACATGAAGCCTCCTCGTGCGTCTCCTTTCAAAGAACCACACGCTGACTCACTCCCCCTCTTCTTGCAGGTCAAGCTGATGAGCAACGACAGGATGAGCACCAGAACCGGGGGCCGGGGGGCGATGTCCAGCCAACATACAAGCCCTGTTCGGACAAAAGGTCTTCGACCTGAAATGTTAACTCTGTTTCTTTCTCCACAGATGCTGCCTCACTTGCTGAGCTTCTCCAGCATTTTCTGTTTGATATTATACAAGCTCTCACTCCAATGGAGGAAGCCTCCATGGATATCACGGGCAGAGGGGCTCGGGGCCGGGGAGAGGGGTGCCCAGGAGCGAGGGCAATCTGGAGGGTCCTTTAATGGGGGGTTGGGAGGAGCACTCCTGCTCCCAGTTCCACATTCAGAGGTAGGTTACTTACCTTCTTGGTTGCAGGTGATCCCTAGGGCTGGTTTCCCTGAGTGCGGCCTGTGATGGGGCTGGCTGCCTCAGGGCAAACCAATGTTGGAGCGGGGACCTCGAATAGGCATTAGGGCCCTTGTTTGCATATGGAAAGGGCCTAACAAATGCTTCAGGCATGGGTAAAGGACGCCTCTTGTTTGTCCTTACCCAACATGGCGGGCGGCGCACTTTCGGTGGAAGTGTGCGTGCGCTTCCTGCCCGCCATTTTGGGGCCTCAGCTGTCCACGCAGCCATGCGATGCAATTTCTGGGCCCGTATGCTTTACACCAGTCAGATTTCTTTTATGACTCCAAACTGCAAAGGGACTATACCATTCTGCGCTGTTTGTACAACTCTGCTCCAAACAAGCAAAAAGTGAATACTGCCACCTGGGACCAATTCGCATAGTCAACCCAACTGACCATTGATTTCTGTACAATATCCTAGTTGATTGGAGCCACTTCAGAGACTGGCTCACTATAATTACATTAAAAGACCTGAAGGAAAAATTAACCTGATTAAATAATCGCAGACATTCATACAGTAGCTAAGAACATTGCAATATTGACTTTTAACGTCTCAGGATAACAGACACAGCAGCTTTCAATACAGGGACTGCATTTCCAAGCTACAGTTACGCCATTGACTAAACAGCATCTCCCACAACTCGTGATTCTTTGGATTGCTATAAATGGTAGATAGCAGGTAAGCTAAGTCAGGACCTTCTGGCATTGATTGTCCCATTGTTTCACTGATTAGGCCTGAATGGACTCAATGGTGTTACTGCAGTGCTTTTGTCATGGTGTGTCATTGCACCGCTTGCGCCTCCTTCATATTACAGAAGCATTTCATGTGAAAGTGGTGCTGTCATACACTGGGACTGTTGGTCATACGCCTGCTTCAAGCGTGGGTAAAGAACGCCTCTCGTTTGTACTTACCCAAGTGTTGTTGTAGTTGCACCCATCCAGGCGAGTGGAGAGTATTCCGTCAGACTCCTTACTTGTGCCTTGTAGGTGGTGGAGAGACTTTGGGGAGTCAGGAGGTGAGCGACTCACCGCAGAATACCCAGCCTCTGACCTGCTTTAGTAGTCACGGCATTCACGTGGCTGGTCCAGTTGAGTTTCTGGTCAATGGTGACCCCCAAGATATTGGTGGTGGGGGACTTGGTGATGGTGATGTCATTGAATGTCATGGGGAGGTGGTTAGACTCTCTGTGGAAGACAATATGTGACATGTATTGGGTTGAAGCAGACAGTACCAGGGCACTTGCAGGTATAAAACGCTCTTATAAGCCATGAGTTTTCTCATTAGTGTGCATGAAGAATACTTCCCATCAGGAAGCTGCCCATTATTTGCTGTGTGCTGTATCTTAAAGGCATTGCATTGTTGGGCTCCTGCAACAAAAAGCATCCTTACGTAACAGTGTACAAGTGGCACTTATTATACATCCACACAAAACAGATACATCGATTTAAGCCTTTTCACAAAACTTTATCTAATTATAGAAAGCCATTGAAATGAGGCCTGCTCTGAACAGCAAATGTAGCCATCAGGTCTGCACTGAAAAACAAACTGAGAGATTTCCGCCTAGAATCATAGAATGGTTACAGCACAGAAGGAGGCCATTCGGCCCGTCGAGCCCTTGCCGGCTCTCTGCAAGAGTAATCCAGCTAGTCCCACGCCCCCGTCCTTTCCCCGTAGCCCTGAAAATGTTTTCCCTTCAAGTACTTATCCAATTCCCTTTTGAAAGCCACAATTGAATCTGCCTCCACCACCCCCTCAGGCAGTGCATTCCAGATCATAACCACTCGCTGCGTAAAAAAAATTTTCCTCATGTCGCCTTTGGTTCTTTTGTCAATTACCTTAAATCTATGTCCTCTGGTTCTTGACCCTTCCGCCAATGGGAACAATTTCTCTCTATCTACTCTGTCTTGACCCCTCATGATTTTGAATACCTCTATCAAATCTCCTCGCAATCTTCTCTGTTCCAAGGAGAACAATCCCAGCTTCTCCAGTAACTATAGTCGCTCATCCCTGGAACCATTCTAGTAAATCTTTTCTGCACCCTCTCTAAGGCCTTCACATCCTTCCTAAAGTGCAGTGCCCAGAATTGGACACAATTCTCCACTTGTGGCCGAACCAGTATTTTATAAAGGTTCATCATAACTTCCTTGCTTTTGTACTCTCTGCCTCTATTAATAAAGCCCAGGATCTCGTATGCTTTTTTAACAGCCTTCTCAACCTGCCCTGCCACCTTTAACAATTTGTGCACATATACCCCAGATCTCTCTGTTCCTGTACCCCTTTTAGAATTGTACTCTTTAGTTTATATTGCCTCTCCTCGTTCTTCCTACCAAAATATATCACTTTGCACTTCTCTGCATTAAATTTCATCTGCCACGTGTCCGCCCATGCCACTAGCCTGTCTATGTCCTCTTGAAGTCTATCATTATCCCTCCTCACTGTTTACTACCCTTCCAAGTTTTGTGTCATCTGCAAATTTGGAAATTGTGCCCTGTACACCCAAGTCCAAGTCATTAATATATATCAAGAAAAGCAGTGGTCCTAGTACCGACCCCTGGGGAACACCATTGTATACCTTCCTCCAGTCCGAAAAACAACTGTTCACCACTACTCTCTGTTTCCTGTCACTTAGCCAATTCTGTATCCAAGCTGCCACTGACCCTTTAGTTCCATGGGCTTCAACTTTGCTGACAAGCCTATTATGAAGCACTTTAACAAACGTCTTTTGAAAGTCTATGTACACCACATCAACAGCATTGCCCTCATCTACCCTCTCTGTTACCTCAAAAAACTCAATCGGGTTAGTTAAACATGATTTGCCTTTAACAAATCCATGCTGGCTTTCCCTAATCAATCCACTCTTGTCCAAGTGACTGTTAATTCTGTCCCAGATTATCGTTTTTAAAAGTTTCCCCACCGTTGAGGTTAAACTGACTGGCCTATAGTTGCTGGGTTTATCCTTACACCCTACTCCCATTAGATTAAAGATGGACAAAAAGCAGAAGATGTTTTCACACATACTTGAAAAACATTTCCACTGGGTGCCAGGCTGTTTAGTGCTGCTGATCTCCACTGTCCAGTTCAGAGTCCAGATTTTTATTGAGGGCAAAATCGGAGAACTGATTCCTTGTGTTTACCTCGCAGGAATCTGACCACAGATTCCAAGACTTAACGTTTCCATGGGTCCGAGTTGTCGTTCGTTTCCTGTATGTCACATTGGTTACGCTAAGGAGCGCGGCCAATGGAGGGAATCCTCAGCGGCTGCCATTGGTTGCACTCTTCTAATGTAAGAGCACCGACATACATTGGGCGTCATTTTAACCTTGGGAAACTGACGGGATTGGGCGCAACGCTGGTTTCACACCCCGCCCGATTTTAATCGCCATTGAAGTCAATGGAGAGCGATATCGGGCGGGGTGTGAAACAGGCATTCCACCCGACCCCCTGGGTTTCCCGCCCGGTGAGATAGGTTAAAACTGCCCCCAAACAGCCAGACTTGTGTGGAGCAGGATTGACTGTTTGATAAGCAAAATTGGAATGCAGAAACTAATTGTGTATATCGGGTCATTGGCAGGAGTTTACTCATAGGGATTGCAGCAATTTTTGATGGGGGCGGGGTTTCTCTCATCCTCTCCTGAAGCCATTTGACTCCCTTCTTGGTCTCAGCTACTTGCCCAGTACCTCACCCAAGTGCCCAGTATTCAAGTGTGAATCTTGACCGGGAGCATCAGCAGATGACCAGGTTGTGCAGGACATCACAGAGGAGCCTGATCCTCTGCACATCCAATATCCACTTCCAGCAATGGGGACCGGGAGGTGCCTGAAGAAAAATCCCTGGCTCTGACGACTGCGTGCTGTGTTAGAGGCACTGTGCCATTTTGTACTCAGTACCCGCCTCGTACACTCCCGTGTCAAGTATAGCATGGGATGGATCAAGGGGAAAAGCTTTCTCTATTCTAGCTCAACAATGTTCTTTAATCCTAACCTCAGCAGAACGCCCCCCGCCACATTGTAGTAAAATAACGTTCCCATTTTCCACATCAGCCATCCTTACGGCCTATCTGAATAAGACTGACAATTTGTGGTGAATTCTGGGCAGTTTGACGTTGTAGCGTTAAACTGCATTATTAAACAGCCCACACTCATCTCTCAGAAGCCCTTCCAACCATCAGTCAGGAGATTTTCATTGGCTTTACAAACTCTGATGCCAGAAGTGAAAGGAGAACATCCAGCAATCTGAATGCACTGTGTCATCCTATCTCCCCCCGCTCCCCACCTCAGGTGGGTTCTGTTTGATTAATTGTCGTCAGAAGCTTTTTGGTTTTGCAGTGATTCTAATTTTAGAGTCTTCTGATCTCCTTTAAATGTTCATCACCTGTTTCACTCCAGTAGTTCTATTAGTTATTCATTAAGCAAGCTACCATATGAAGAAGCAACTGCTGTGAATTCAAATGCTTGTCCAATAAACAGTATTGCTACAAGGCTTAAGCACTTCCAGCAAGAGGATAAATAAGAATTGTGATTACCGTAAAATGTGATGTATAAGTCACAACTTCCTGTTCCCAGCAAGTATGGCAAAGTGACTGACAAAGCTTTGAGGCCTTGTTGTTGCTGCCACTAACTCTTTGTTAAAGGCCACAGTCCCAGGAATTTTCCAACTTGCCACACCAAAGAGTGATGGTACCCAGGTCTGCCCCATAGTTCCCCGCACAGTGCCCTGATTATAATTTTGAGGGAACAGCGTTGAAAGCCAGCACTGCCAACATCCCACAGCCAGACAGGCCCTGGATAGCAACAAAGAAATGCATGGAGCAGGCGGCCTGCTGAGGATCACAGGTAGAGGAGAGGTGGAGATAAGTAATCCCTGGCTGTATAATAAGTGCCACTGGTGTGTGCCGTCATCTGAACTAGTGAATGAGATTTCTGCCTTTTAACCCTTTCCAAGTAACTGTTAGTCCACATATACATACCTATAGTTTGTTATTAATCAGATTCATTTAATTGTTCAGCCCTGGAATCCCCTTAACTGTGTGTGATCTTCAGCACAGATTCAAGGTTGTATTAACCAACAAGCTCTTTCAAGTCACAATCTGACAGCACATGAATATCCACTTAAGAGGCAGTAGGGACAGTCTTCTAAAATAACAGGCCCCAAATGACATCCGGTAAAAACAAAAGCCAGAAGTCTGAAATAGAAACAGAAAATGGACAGCAGGTCATTTAGTATCTGAGAGGGAAAAAGACAGGTTAGTGTTTGGGGTGTCAACCATCATTAGGTCAGGAAAGAAAGCGGAGGGCAGAACAATTCATCTCAAACAGGGGACTGATACACAAGTATTTAAAAGGCTACGGCAAGATAACAAGGCCACGAGACTCATTCTCCTTCTGGCACTTTACAATCTGCTAATCGGCTATATTATGTCCAGTTGCTGCCTCAATGTGAAAGTAATTAGTAGATTTGAACACAGGACTCTACCTGTTGTTCTCCCCTCCCCCATTTTTTTTGGGCATACTCTGATATGTCCTTCTCAATTCTAGATATGGAATTCCCCCGTGCCGGTTCTGTTGAAAAGAGTTTTTTTTAAATTCGTTCATGGGATGTGGGCGTCGCTGGCGAGGCCGGCATTTATTGCCCATCCCTAATTGCCCTTGAGAAGGTGGTGGTGAGCCGCCTTCTTGAACCACTGCAGTTCGTGTGGTGAAGGTTCTCCCATAGTGCTGTTAGGAAGGGAGTTCCAGGATTTTGACCCAGCGATGAAGGAACGGCGATATATTTCCAAGTCGGGATGGTGTGTGACTTGGAGGGGAACGTGCAGGTGATGTTGTTCCCATGTACCTGCTGCTCTTGTCCTTCTAGGTGAAAGAGGTCGCGGGTTTGGAAAGAGTCCGACTCAAAACATTGACGTATCTTTCTCTTTCAGCTGTTGATCAACGTTATCTGACTTTCTTTTTTAAAAATTATTCCAAACTAGATCAGCCCAAAAACACTCCAGAGAGGTTAGACTCTCCGTGGATGGCCCCTCATCCCTCCTCCTCCAGTACGTATAACCATCCAAAGAGAAAGTTGGACGTACTGAGGCACTACACCCGAAACATCTCATTTTCTCTCTATTCTGTGTGTTTGTCCTTCTATAGTTTAGTTCCTGTCCCTATATTAGCGGAAGATTTCCTTTGGTCATTATTCCGAGCAAATTCAGAAGAAATCTTTCCCCAATGTACCATTGTTTTGGTCTTAAACATATTGAATATGGGTGTGATGAATGCAAGGCTCCACTCTGCATCATATCATAAAACATCTCTCCATTATATGGATTTTAGTTAGGCCAATGTATTTATTATGTAACTCTTTGAGCAGCACTCTAAAAGGTTCTCCTTCATCTCAAAGCCTAAGGGTAAAGCAGTACACATAAAAGTGTCTGAAGAAAAACTGCCAGAGGTGTGGTGGGAAGGGGGCGGGAATTCGCTTTACTGTTGCCTAGCAACAAAACCTAATCAGATCAAGGTTATCCGGGCCCTGAGAGCCTTGCTATCTTTGCCAGATTTTCCATGCTTCCCTCCTCCTCTGCTGTAATGCTGTAACCATTGGATAGCTCTTTCAAAGAGCCGGTACAGGCGCGATGGGCCGAATGGCCTCCTTCTGTGCTGTATCATTTTATGATTTACCCTCCTCTGAACATCAGAACATAAGAAATAGGAGCAGGAGTAGGCCATACTGCTCCGCCATTCAATCAGATCATGGCTGATCTTCGACCTCAACTCCACTTTCCCGCCCGATCCCCATATCCCTTGATTCCCCGAGAGTCCAAAAATCTATCGATCTCAGCCTTGAATATATTCAACGGCTGAGCATCCACAGCCCTCTGGGATAGAGAATTGCAAAGATTCACAACCCTCTGAGTGAAGAAATTCCTCCTCATCTCAGTCCTAAACGTCCGACCCCTTATCCTGAGACTATGCCCCCTAGTTCTAGACTCTCCAGCCAGGGGAAACATCCTCTCAGCATCTACCCTGTCAAGCCCTCTAAGAATCTTATACATTTCAATGAGATATGAGAACCCATCTTTTGTTTCTATATTTGTCTCATTATCACCTCCTTTTGCCTTGCACCATCATCACTTTTGTCATTTAATCATTCCTGCCCTCCACCCTATCACAGACCTTCCCATTTGTTCTTTTCCTGCCCCCCCCTCCTTTTCCCTGGCTCTGTACTTGCTTAAAAGCTGTTCATCTCTAACATCTTCCAGTTCTGACGAAAGGTCATCGACCTGAAGCGTTAACCCTTTGTTTCTCTCTCCACAGATGCTGCCTGGCCTGCTGAGGGTGAACAGAGCTCATCGTGATTGCGACAACCATTATGGGGGTGTTATGCCAGATGGAAATTCCCAAAGGCATTGTCATAGAGTTATACAGCACGGATAGAGGCCCTTCGGCCCATCGTTGTTTCAGGCCTGACGTGGTAAACATTGCTCCAGACAGTGCTATCCATAACCCCATGTACTCGGGTAAAGAAAATAGCCAGCCTGTAGGGAAAGAACTATAGGTGCCCTTCAAATAAGCTGGTTTCCATATAAAAGAAATGAGGGGTTTATTTGGGCAGCAGTTAAGTTCATTCAGTTCAACCACTTATTTTCCATGACATTGCATTGAGTGAAAGCTGAGTGGGGACAGGCGTGGTGGACCTAAGAATCATCAAACAGCTCAGCAAAAGGACTTTATAAGGAACAATTTGTTATTTTGGTCTGTATGTCACTATGTTATTTTAGTTACAGAAACAATTTAAAGTTTCAGTGTAAGTTAAGCACTGTGTTACTGTTTATTTGCTGGTTCATTTTGCTTCTGTGTAAATTTATTTCTCATAATAAATCCTAATTGTAGTTGCAGCCTGAACTATATGGTCTGAAAGTATGATATTTTTCCACCTATCATGGAGATCAGGAGCATGCAGTGGGCATCCTCTAAGACTTACAGTGCATAACCAAGGGGTACAAGGAATATTGTTAACCCTGACGCATGCCACTCTTGTTCATCACATGCTTTAAATTAGAAGTTTCGGCTCATGGGGAAAGTGGGTTAACCTATGGAGACGGTAATCTGCTGGTGAACACAAATAGAGTTGGGAGAAGGCCCAACTCATAACAATGAGAAATATTTTAATGGTTTTGCATTACAATGTGATATAAATGCTGAATAAATGAACATCTCGTACAAGCACAGAGAGTCCAAGTATAAAACCTTCTGTCGCTCATCCTGTACCTCCGTTATTTAGAATTCCTGTAACCGTGCGTAGTCCTGACTCAAGCATAAATCATTTGAATTAATAATTTTCAGTGCTCAGCACACCAAATAATGTCAATCTGCTGCCTAATTTCACCCAAAGGCAGCGAAATATAGAGCAATTCTTATCTTTTACACATTAATACAGTCTAGTAAAAGACCACATTTTTATGAATGGCCTTTTATAACAGCAAAGCATTTATGGTGCTATATTTTTTTAATGGCTGAAGAGACTTAGACAAAAGTGAATGATGAGGTAAACACTGAGGTAGATTAGCTATTTCTATGCAGAATCTGTGGAAATCCCAATCGGAACAGTGACTGCCTGCCTGCCCAAATTGGTTTTTGCATGTGTCAGTGTACAATTGTACCTAGACACAAAAGCCACTCCAGGTTCTACTTGTGATAACACTCCTTAAGTCTAAGAAAAAGGATCCACAAACTTGCTGGAAGATCTCAAGTTTATTGGGCCGAGAACCAAGGGTCATAATTACAAGGCTCAAAATTCAAATGCCAAAGAAGTGTGTGTTTTTTTTTCATTTTTCACAGAGAGTTGAAGTCTGGTTTGAGTTGGAGTTTGTGCTCCTGAAATCAGAACAAATGGCAGCCGTGTTCAAAAATGAGCTACAGTTCCATTGGCACCCACCGGTCCCTCACCCAACAGGTCTTTCTTCATGTCTAAGCCTACAAATGGAGAGTCAACAGGCTATTAAACTGTGGGGAGCATCAATCCATGCCTGAACCTCGTGTACCCCAGCATCCACACACAGATACGTCCTAGCAGGAGTCACTGGATAGCAACCTGATTTTTTACCCTTCTCAGATCAGGTGTCAAACCTGGTACCTTTCTTGTCTTTATTGATTAGTATGGGTAGTATATCTACCAATTGATCTCCATTGGGAGTGAAGCTTTGCATCCTACACCTTGTGCATGTCCTGATTAAGAGTGCTTTGAATTGTTGAAGTGAGTTGTGTCCTGAACAGTTCCTGACTTTCATTTTCAGCCAGCACAGCCTGGTCAGACTCATTTGCAGGCGGTTACAAGTGGCTTGACTCATTCACGTTCTCAACCCATGGCTCAAGGCGAGAAAGATCGTCCACACCTCACTGAGATAGTAGAAGATAGCACAAGTTGGAAAGAAAGAGGATGTGAGATTAGAAAGAATATTTTCTCCACAGAGTACTGGGTATATGGAATTATACCTCGACAGCCTCTTCCATGCCCTTGCCCCACTCTACACCCTCCTCCATGCCCTTAACACACTCCACATCCTCCTCCATGCCCTTGCCCCACTCTACATCCTCCTCCATGCCCTTAACCCACTCTATATCCTCCTCCATGCCCTTACCCCACTCTACACCCTCCTCCATGCCCTTAACCCACTCTATATCCTCCTCCATGCCCTTACCCCACTCTACATCCTCCTCCATGCCCTTGCCCCACTTTACACCCTCCTCCGTGCCCTTACCCCACTCTGCACCCTCCTCCATGCCCTTACCCCACTCTACACCCTCCTCCATGCCTTTGCCCCACTCTACACCCTCCTCTGTGCCCTTAACACACTCTACATCCTCCTCCATGCCCTTACCCCACTCTACACCCTCCTCCATGCCCTTAACACACTCTACATCCTCCTCCATGCCCTTACCCCACTCTACACCCTCCTCCATGCCCTTACCCCACTCTACACCCTCCTCCATGCCCTTACCCCACTTTACACCCTCCTCCATGCCCTTGCCCCACTTTACACCCTCCTCCATGCCCTTGCCCCACTCTACACCCTCCTCCATGCCCTTACCCCACTCTACACCCTCCTCCATGCCCTTACCCCACTCTACATCCTCCTCCATGCCCTTACCCCACTCTACACCCTCCTCCATGCCCTTACCCCACTTTACACCCTCCTCCATGCCCTTACCCCACTCTACACCCTCCTCCATGACCTTACCCCACTATACATCCTCCTCCATACCCTTGCCCCACTCTACACCCTCCTCCATGCCCTTACCCCACTCTACATCCTCCTCCATGCCCTTGCCCCACTCTACATCCTCCTCCATGCCCTTGCCCCACTCTACACCCTCCTCCATGCCCTTACCCCACTCTACACCCTCCTCCATGCCCTTACCCCACTCTACACCCTCCTCCATGCCCTTACCCCACTCTACACCCTCCTCCATGCCCTTACCCCACTCTACACCCTCCTCCATGCCCTTACCCCACTCTACACCCTCCTCCATGCCCTTACCCCACTCTACACCCTCCTCCATGCCCTTGCCCCACTCTACACCCTCCTCCATGCCCTTGCCCCACTCTACACCCTCCTCCATGCCCTTACCCCACTCTACACCCTCCTCCATGCCCTTACCCCACTCTACACCCTCCTCCATGCCCTTGCCCCACTCTACACCCTCCTCCATGCCCTTACCCCACTCTACACCCTCCTCCATGCCCTTACCCCACTCTACACCCTCCTCCATGCCCTTACCCCACTCTACATCCTCCTCCATGCCCTTGCCCCACTCTACATCCTCCTCCATGCCCCTACCCCACTCTACACCCTCCTCCATGCCCTTACCCCACTTTACACCCTCCTCCATGCCCTTGCCCCACTCTACACCCTCCTCCATGCCCTTGCCCCACTCTACACCCTCCTCCATGCCCTTGCCCCACTCTACACCCTCCTCCATGCCCTTACCCCACTCTACACCCTCCTCCATGCCCTTAACCCACTCTACACCCTCCTCCATGCCCTTACCCCACTCTACACCCTCCTCCATGTCCTTACCCCACTCTACACCCTCCTCCATGCCCTTGCCCCACTCTACACCCTCCTCCATGCCCTTGCCCCACTCTACACCCTCCTCCATGCCCTTGCCCCACTCTACACCCTCCTCCATGCCCTTGCCCCACTCTACACCCTCCTCCATGCCCTTGCCCCACTCTACACCCTCCTCCATGCCCTTGCCCCACTCTACACCCTCCTCCATGCCCTTGCCCCACTCTACACCCTCCTCCATGCCCTTGCCCCACTCTACACCCTCCTCCATGCCTTTGCCCCACTCTACACCCTCCTCCGTGCCCTTGCCCCACTCTACACCCTCCTCCATGCCCTTGCCCCACTCTACACCCTCCTCCATGCCCTTGCCCCACTATACCTCTATGACCCCCACCAGATCTAAGACACAGCCTGTGCCCAATAGTCCTCTGATTCCAGCCCCCTCTGTGACCTCTTCCTCTGGCATTGCTCAGTTGGTGGCAGAGCTTTCAGTCTTCTCGAATCTCCCCCCTGAATCTCCCTCCACTTTGTCAATTCACCTTGGGACATTTTACTGTGTTAAAGGTGTGATACAAAGGCAAGTTGTTGTTTTAATATAACGGCACTGGTGGTGTTAGTGGCTCCACAACACTAAGAAGGTTTATAAATAGGGATCAGACAGATGAAAGAGCTGCTGCATATTTCATTTCTCTTTGCACTTTTTACCTGTCACAATGCCAGACCTATCAAGTACCTGCTCTGGTTTGCAGCGAATCCCACTCAAAGCACATCTGTCACAAGAACATCCTATTTATCAAACTGTTTGTAAGACCAGATGTGAACTGTTAACCTGCATAGCAAGAATGCACTTTATGTATGGAGAGAGCAGAATACAGATTAGCATTCGAGACAGGAACGTGGTTTTCTGAAGAATCAACTAATCGCCTGACTTTGCCATCTTGGGAGTCTTGTGCACCACTGCGATCTTTCTCAGTGCTGCTGGACAAAGTATAATTCAGGGATGGAAGGAGGAAGAGGAGTAAAAACTGATTCAAAGCACTTACCTAGATTTCCACAGAGGCAGCGACACAAAGGGGAAAGAATTGCTCTGTATATTAATTCATACAAAACGAACGTGCTGGTGATGTCACCACACATGGCCTTCCCACCCCACCCCAAGATGCCAGACCATGGGAATGAAGTTTGAGCTCAGTGGAGCCCCCTGTGGACAAAAGAATGAACTGTATTGCTGACATCAGGCTCCCTCCAGAAGATGACAAGTGAACTGAGTATAAAGAAATAAAAAATAAAGGAAAGCTTGCATTTCTATAGCGCCTTTCACAATCTCAGGACCTCCCAAAGCACTTTACAGCCAATGAAGTACTTTTAAAGTATAATCACTGATGTAATGTAGGAAATGCAGCAGCCAATTTGCACAGGGAGATAATGACCGGATAATGTGTTTTAGTGATGTTGGTTGAGGGATAAATATTGGCCAGGAGTCCGGGGAGAACTCCCCTGCTCTTCTTCGAAATAATGCCATGGGATTTTTCACATCCACCTGAGAGGGCAGACCAGGGCCTCGGTTTAACATCTCATCCAAAAGACGGCACCTCCGACAGTGCAGCACTCCCTCAGCACTGCGCTGGGAGTGTCAGCCTGGATTTTGGGATCAAGTCTCTGGAGTGGGACTTGAAACCTACAACCTTCTAACTCAGAAGCAAGAGTGCCACCCACTGAGCCAGGACTGACACCAACTGCACAAACAGAAATCTCAATATTCTCTTTATTGAGTCAGCAATTCAGCACTGCCCCAATCATGAGTGTACCAAGAAACTCAGTATATGTATTCCAGAATTCATTAAAGTACAAAACATAACATTAGAACTTATTAATGTGCAAATTATCATTATGCAAACAAATGTGTTGGTGAAATTCAGTCATATCATAACTTCAGCCTCTGGAAATTGCAGTTATTGGTAGTGTAGCAACTAATTCAAATTCTGGCACATCAGTATTGTGCTGCAGGGATGCAGATCCAATCCACACTTTCTGACCGATACTTTCCAGGTTTTGTGAGCGATACAGTCAGCCTGATGATTGACACTGGAAGTTTCAGAGGCGATCTGGTTCTGTATTTTTTTCATTCTTTTTCTCACTCTGGGTGTAAGTCTCCCTTTCGCTGTGTCTCATCTCTTTTTGTATGTCTCAGCACACGTGACTGAAGACAGCGATGCAATATTTGAGTTGTTTTGAACAGGGGTGTTTGTTCGATTTATTCAGTGTTTACTAAAAGGACAAATATAATCATTATGGCATTGCCAGCAGAGATGTTTTCTTCTTGGAACTCTTTCTCATTCTTCCCACTCTAATACTTTCTGCATTGCCCTCTGTTTTCCACACTCTACTCTTTCTGTATGATTCTCACACACATTTCTCATTCTGGTGTCTATTCTCGTTTTTATCTTCATTCGTTTGCTCTCTTTCGCTGACTGTGTAAGTCTCTCTTTGGGTGTGCTTCATCTCTTTTTGTTCGATGTCTCCCAAGCTCTCGCACACTTTCGTTTATCAGTGAACTTAACTTCTCTCTCTTACCTTTCTTTAAAAAGTCCCCGCTACACAGCAAGGTGGGAGCCGAGACGCCCCAGGTAAGAGGTGGACACCAGGACCCAGGCAGAGGGGAGGCAGCTGCTGGAACATGTGCAGATGGGAACGTAGGGAGGGGTGGAGACTGGATCATGGAGGGAGCAAGTGACAGTGGCTTGGTGTTGGTATGTGGGAGTTAGAGGTGGAGGGAGTTGGTATGTGGGAGTTAGGGGTGGAGGGAGTTGGTATGTGGGAGTTAGAGGTGGAGGGAGTTGGTATGTGGGAGTTAGGGGTGGAGGGAGTTGGTATGTGGGAGTTAGGGGTGGAGGGAGTTGGTATGTGGGAGTTAGGGGTGGAGGGAGTTGGTATGTGGGAGTTAGAGGTGGAGGGAGTTGGTATGTGGGAGTTAGAGGTGGAGGGAGTTGGTATGTGGGAGTTAGAGGTGGAGGGAGTTGGTATGTGGGAGTTAGAGGTGGAGGGAGTTGGTATGTGGGAGTTAGAGGTGGAGGGAGTTGGTATGTGGGAGTTAGGGGTGGAGGGAGTTGGTATGTGGGAGTTAGAGGTGGAGGGAGTTGGTATGTGGGAGTTAGGGGTGGAGGGAGTTGGTATGTGGGAGTTAGAGGTGGAGGGAGTTGGTATGTGGGAGTTAGGGGTGGAGGGAGTTGGTATGTGGGAGTTAGAGGTGGAGGGAGTTGGTATGTGGGAGTTAGGGGTGGAGGGAGTTGGTATGTGGGAGTTAGAGGTGGAGGGAGTTGGTATGTGGGAGTTAGGGGTGGAGGGAGTTGGTATGTGGGAGTTAGAGGTGGAGGGAGTTGGTATGTGGGAGTTAGAGGTGGAGGGAGTTGGTATGTGGGAGTTAGAGGTGGAGGGAGTTGGTATGTGGGAGTTAGAGGTGGAGGGAGTTGGTATGTGGGAGTTAGAGGTGGAGGGAGTTGGTATGTGGGAGTTAGGGGTGGAGGGAGTTGGTATGTGGGAGTTAGAGGTGGAGGGAGTTGGTATGTGGGAGTTAGGGGTGGAGGGAGTTGGTATGTGGGAGTTAGAGGTGGAGGGAGTTGGTATGTGGGAGTTAGGGGTGGAGGGAGTTGGTATGTGGGAGTTAGAGGTGGAGGGAGTTGGTATGTGGGAGTTAGAGGTGGAGGGAGTTGGTATGTGGGAGTTAGAGGTGGAGGGAGTTGGTATGTGGGAGTTAGAGGTGGAGGGAGTTGGTATGTGGGAGTTAGAGGTGGAGGGAGTTGGTATGTGGGAGTTAGGGGTGGAGGGAGTTGGTATGTGGGAGTTAGAGGTGGAGGGAGTTGGTATGTGGGAGTTAGAGGTGGAGGGAGTTGGTATGTGGGAGTTAGAGGTGGAGGGAGTCGGTATGTGGGAGTTAGAGGTGGAGGGAGTCGGTATGTGGGAGTTAGAGGTGGAGGGAGTCGGTATGTGGGAGTTAGAGGTGGAGGGAGTCGGTATGTGGGAGTTAGGGGTGGAGGGAGTCGGTATGTGGGAGTTAGGGGTGGAGGGAGTTGGTATGTGGGAGTTAGAGGTGGAGGGAGTCGGTATGTGGGAGTTAGAGGTGGAGGGAGTCGGTATGTGGGAGTTAGAGGTGGAGGGAGTTGGTATGTGGGAGTTAGAGGTGGAGGGAGTTGGTATGTGGGAGTTAGGGGTGGAGGGAGTTGGTATGTGGGAGTTAGGGGTGGAGGGAGTTGGTATGTGGGAGTTAGGGGTGGAGGGAGTTGGTATGTGGGAGTTAGAGGTGGAGGGAGTTGGTATGTGGGAGTTAGGGGTGGAGGGAGTTGGTATGTGGGAGTTAGGGGTGGAGGGAGTTGGTATGTGGGAGTTAGAGGTGGAGGGAGTTGGTATGTGGGAGTTAGGGGTGGAGGGAGTTGGTATGTGGGAGTTAGAGGTGGAGGGAGTTGGTATGTGGGAGTTAGGGGTGGAGGGAGTTGGTATGTGGGAGTTAGGGGTGGAGGGAGTTGGTATGTGGGAGTTAGGGGTGGAGGGAGTTGGTATGTGGGAGTTAGAGGTGGAGGGAGTTGGTATGTGGGAGTTAGAGGTGGAGGGAGTCGGTATGTGGGAGTTAGAGGTGGAGGGAGTTGGTATGTGGGAGTTAGAGGTGGAGGGAGTTGGTATGTGGGAGTTAGAGGTGGAGGGAGTTGGTATGTGGGAGTTAGGGGTGGAGGGAGTTGATATGTGGGAGTTAGGGGTGGAGGGAGTTGGTATGTGGGAGTTAGAGGTGGAGGGAGTTGGTATGTGGGAGTTAGAGGTGGAGGGAGTTGGTATGTGGGAGTTAGAGGTGGAGGGAGTTGGTATGTGGGAGTTGGAGGTGGAGGGAGTTGGTATGTGGGAGTTAGAGGTGGAGGGAGTTGGTATGTGGGAGTTAGAGGTGGAGGGAGTTGGTATGTGGGAGTTAGAGGTCGAGGGAGTTGGTATGTGGGAGTTAGAGGTGGAGGGAGTTGGTATGTGGGAGTTAGAGGTGGAGGGAGTTGGTATGTGGGAGTTAGAGGTGGAGGGAGTTGGTATGTGGGAGTTAGAGGTGGAGGGAGTTGGTATGTGGGAGTTAGAGGTGGAGGGAGTTGGTATGTGGGAGTTAGAGGTGGAGGGAGTTGGTATGTGGGAGTTAGGGGTGGAGGGAGTTGGTATGTGGGAGTTAGAGGTGGAGGGAGTTGGTATGTGGGAGTTAGAGGTGGAGGGAGTTGGTATGTGGGAGTTAGGGGTGGAGGGAGTTGGTATGTGGGAGTTAGGGGTGGAGGGAGTTGGTATGTGGGAGTTAGAGGTGGAGGGAGTTGGTATGTGGGAGTTAGAGGTGGAGGGAGTTGGTATGTGGGAGTTAGAGGTGGAGGGAGTTGGTATGTGGGAGTTAGAGGTGGAGGGAGTTGGTATGTGGGAGTTAGAGGTAGAGGGAGTTGGTATGTGGGAGTTAGGGGTGGAGGGAGTTGGTATGTGGGAGTTAGAGGTGGAGGGAGTTGGTATGTGGGAGTTAGAGGTGGAGGGAGTTGGTATGTGGGAGTTAGAGGTGGAGGGAGTTGGTATGTGGGAGTTAGAGGTGGAGGGAGTTGGTATGTGGGAGTTAGAGGTGGAGGGAGTTGGTATGTGGGAGTTAGAGGTGGAGGGAGTTGGTATGTGGGAGTTAGGGGTGGAGGGAGTTGGTATGTGGGAGTTGGAGGTGGAGGGAGTTGGTATGTGGGAGTTAGGGGTGGAGGGAGTTGGTATGTGGGAGTTAGGGGTGGAGGGAGTTGGTATGTGGGAGTTAGAGGTGGAGGGAGTTGGTATGTGGGAGTTAGAGGTGGAGGGAGTTGGTATGTGGGAGTTAGGGGTGGAGGGAGTTGGTATGTGGGAGTTAGAGGTGGAGGGAGTTGGTATGTGGGAGTTAGGGGTGGAGGGAGTTGGTATGTGGGAGTTAGGGGTGGAGGGAGTTGGTATGTGGGAGTTAGAGGTGGAGGGAGTTGGTATGTGGGAGTTAGGGGTGGAGGGAGTTGGTATGTGGGAGTTAGGGGTGGAGGGAGTTGGTATGTGGGAGTTAGAGGTGGAGGGAGTTGGTATGTGGGAGTTAGGGGTGGAGGGAGTTGGTATGTGGGAGGCGAGGGGTGGAGGGAGTTGGTATGTGGGAGTTAGAGGTGGAGGGAGTTGGTATGTGGGAGTTGGAGGTGGAGGGAGTTGGTATGTGGGAGTTGGAGGTGGAGGGAGTTGGTATGTGGGAGGCGAGGGGTGGAGGGAGTTGGTATGTGGGAGTTAGGGGTGGAGGGAGTTGGTATGTGGGAGTTAGGGGTGGAGGGAGTTGGTATGTGGGAGTTAGGGGTGAAGGGAGTTGGTATGTGGGAGTTAGGGGTGGAGGGAGTTGGTATGTGGGAGTTGGAGGTGGAGGGAGTTGGTATGTGGGAGGCGAGGGGTGGAGGGAGTTGGTATGTGGGAGTTAGGGGTGGAGGGAGTTGGTATGTGGGAGTTAGAGGTGGAGGGAGTTGGTATGTGGGAGTTAGAGGTGGAGGGAGTTGGTATGTGGGAGTTGGAGGTGGAGGGAGTTGGTATGTGGGAGTTGGAGGTGGAGGGAGTTGGTATGTGGGAGTTGGAGGTGGAGGGAGTTGGTATGTGGGAGTTGGAGGTGGAGGGAGTTGGTATGTGGGAGGCGAGGGGTGGAGGGAGTTGGTATGTGGGAGTTAGGGGTGGAGGGAGTTGGTATGTGGGAGTTAGGGGTGGAGGGAGTTGGTATGTGGGAGTTAGGGGTGGAGGGAGTTGGTATGTGGGAGTTAGGGGTGGAGGGAGTTGGTATGTGGGAGTTGGAGGTGGAGGGAGTTGGTATGTGGGAGGCGAGGGGTGGAGGGAGTTGGTATGTGGGAGTTAGGGGTGGAGGGAGTTGGTATGTGGGAGTTAGAGGTGGAGGGAGTTGGTATGTGGGAGTTAGAGGTGGAGGGAGTTGGTATGTGGGAGTTGGAGGTGGAGGGAGTTGGTATGTGGGAGTTAGAGGTGGAGGGAGTTGGTATGTGGGAGTTGGAGGTGGAGGGAGTTGGTATGTGGGAGTTAGAGGTGGAGGGAGTTGGTATGTGGGAGTTAGAGGTGGAGGGAGTTGGTATGTGGGAGTTGGAGGTGGAGGGACTTGGTATGTGGGAGGCGAGGGGTGGAGGGAGTTGGTATGTGGGAGTTAGGGGTGGAGGGAGTTGGTATGTGGGAGTTAGAGGTGGAGGGAGTCGGTATGTGGGAGGCGGGGGTGGTGGGAGTCGGTATGTGGGAGGCGGGGGTGGAGGGAGTCGGTATGTGGGAGGCGAGGGTGGAGGGAGTCGGTATGTGGGAGGCGGGGGTGGAGGGAGTCGGTATGTGGGAGGCGGGGGTGGAGGGAGTCGGTATGTGGGAGGCGGGGGTGGAGGGAGTCGGTATGTGGGAGGCGAGGGTGGAGGGAGTTGGGGCCTTGGAATATCGGACTGGGAGATAGGGTCTGGAGACACTTTGGAGGGAGGCGAGGGAACTGGGCTGTGTGGTCGGGGAACATGGTGGAAGAAACACTTGAGGGCACTGGTCTGCTGGGCCACATGAGAAGGAAATAGCAGATCAGCACTGAGGACAGGCAGGGAGAGAAGCAGCCCCAGCAATCGTTCCAAAATCTTCTGTTCCCATTTCAGATTTCCATCATTTGCTGTTGGTGGTAGGAAGCAGTTCCCGAGGCTGCCACTGGGTGGCCCCGTATCACGCTTCATTGTACGGTTGCAGTACCCGACTCACCTCACTGGGTGGCGCTGTGCAGCAACTGAGACCCTGCAGCTTTTTGCTCAGTCTCCGGACGGCGCCGCCCAGTGGTCTTAATCTGTCATTACAACGAGCAGCAACACGGTCGAATAGTGACTGCATTAATATTGCTGCCCCAGTGCAGACAAATCTGAAATAGGCAAGAATGTATTAATACACCCAAAAAAGATATTTGTAATAATAAAAAAAGATTCTGGAAATACACAGCAAGTCCATCAGCACCTGGAAAGATAAACAATAGGCTAACATTTCGGGTGTGGGCAGATGCTGACTGACCTGCTGAGTGTTTCCTGCATGTTTCTGTATTTATTTCAGGTTTCCAGCACCTGCAGTTTCTTTCTATTTGCATGAAGTATTTGTACTTTTGATGACAGTTGTCTCTGCCAGGGGGTGTCCAAACGACTGCCTGTGGGCCTTATGCAGCCTGCGACCCCCATGGCATCCAAGAAGCCCAGGCTACTCAGTCCTATCTGTGTTTATAAGGGCAGAAGTTGCGAGGCTCTGCTCGAAGCCAGGACTGAGCACAAAATCAGGGCAACAGTGTCGTAGCTTTATCTCTGACAACACACTCCGTGTGCCTAGCAAGTCTGCACACCAGCAGTGGAGCCTAGCCATTTCTGCCCTGACACATCTTACTTGCTGGTTTGTCCTGTTTGAGAAACTGTTTCCGGTGGCAGGAGGATCAGTAACCAGAGGACACAGATTTAAGGTAATCGGCAAAAGAACCAGGGGAGAGATGAGGAGAATTTTTTTTACGCAGCGAGTTGTTATGATCTGGAATGCACTGCCTGAAAGGGAATTGGATATCATAAAGCACAGGAGGAGGCCATTCAGCCCATCGTCCCTGTGCCGGCTCTTTGAAAGAGCTATCCAATTAGTCCCACTCCCCTGCTCTTTATCCATAGCCCTGTAAATTCAAGTATTTATCCAATTCCCTTTTGAAAGGGATATATTCTTCGAAAGAGTCCAGCACCTCTCTGGCCCTAACATAGAGAGAGCTTTAGTGTGCATCTTTCCCCTGCCTCTTCACCACCTCACTGAACGATTTTCACCCCATTTCTGTTTTTTAAATGCCTTTTTGCTGCTTTCTCCTTTTCAAGAATGTATTCCTTTCAAAAGGGAATTGGATAAATATGTGGAGGGGAAAAATTTTGCAGGGCTACGGGGAAAGAGCAGGGGAGTGGGACTAATTGGATAGCTCTTTCAAAGAGCCGGCACAGGCACGATGGGCCGAATGGCCTCTTCCTTTGCTGTAAGATTCTATGATTCTCTGATTCTCCGACAGGGAGTGGGAAGTCGCAAGAGGACTCCCCCACCTCCCCCCCCCCCTCCTCGATTCCCTCTTTCCCGTTAGATGCACGAAAACACTGGGGCACTTTTCAAAACAGCCGTGTTGCAAATTGGAAATCTGTCCGACCGCGCCTGAAGGCAATATCTCCCTGTCAACACAGCACTTCAGCATCATAACCCACACAGCATGCCTTTCATCTGCTGCTCCCTCCTTCACTGTGGCTGTAACCTTCGGCAGATTCAGGAATAAATTAACAGCGCAGGTGTACAGGCCTAATTAGAGCGCATTACTCCCAAATCATGGACTGCCGCGGAGATCTTCGCAAAATTAACTTTGCATTTGGTTCAAAACCACAAGGATGATTTTAGTTGGTTTAAAAATAAAATAGCAACGGGGCAAAGTGCTTATTTATTGCAGTGGGGACAATTAAGGAGAAGAGTTAGCGGCAAACAGTAAACTGATGGTGTGAAGCAACACACAGCCCCCCACATCGTTGCACTTGGCTCCACAAATCCAGCGATGGCAGAGATTCCTCTTCCTGCTCCTCAGTGAAGGGATTTTCTTCCTTCTCCCCTCTCAATTGTCTCCCCTGACATGTACTGGGGTATAGTTTCAAGGTCAATCGGCAGCTCCGCAGCACCTTGCCTAAGTGGTCATTCTTCCTGTGCGAGCCTGCACAATGAGCTATTTGACCACAAGAGGCATTGTAGCCTGCACTCACCTGATGTCCACCTGTGCCCTTTCCAGTAAGTGCCACTGAGATCAGGAGGGGGCGCCCTAGCTGATTTCTCCTCCTCTCCCTATCACAGGCCAGTTGTCGCACCCCTACCGCCAACCCAGATAACAGGTGCAGACCAGGGATCAACTCGAAGACCTTTCTGGACTGTGTGGCGCAGTGCCACAACTAGAGGTGCATCTACTCACTGAGGACTTGCCAATGGATAATGCTGCAGTTATGGTGTCGCAATCATTAATGATTTGGTATGAACGTCACCCATCGTCATGGAGATGCAGCACATTGAGGGTCACCTTCCACAAAGAGCGGATAAAACGGAATAAAAAAGACGCATTAAAAGCCGACAGAATACATAACAAAAATTTGCAGGGCTACAGGGAGAGGGCGGGGGAGTGGGACTAGCTGGATTGCTCTTGCAGGGAGCCGGCACGGACTCGATGGGCCGAATGGCCTCCCTTCCGTGCTGTAACCATTCTATGATCTACGATAAACAGTAGCTACCCGCAGTAGTTTCAAGGCTGTAATGCAGCGGTACTCGTCATACCAGCCAGGAGGGGCTACTTGTAGTCCACCCTTGGCAGACCGTCTCAATATAGCTCTGGGCCTTCAATCATGGCCCACTTGGTCATGGGATATTGCCAGGGTTTTAATGCCACTCCTTTTTCATCATCTGGCTGTTCACTAGAGAGAAAGCAAAGGATTACCTGTTAGGAGTTGAGGCTACCCATACCATGGATCAAGTAAGAGGGTCCTAATAAACTCCAAGACACATTGTTTTAATAGGACTATTGTGGCTACACTTTTTGTCTTTTGCTATAGAGTGGTTCCCAGGCCCACTCATTAACTGCCCAGGGTGGTGTATTTATAATAAGCAGCCCACCATGTGGTAAACTGTGGTAGCCCCCTCCCAGTATTCCATGGTGCAGTATTCCTGAAAGTGAGCCTTTGACCAAGACATTACTTGAGATTGTAACAAAACGTTACCAACACTACTATAGTGTAACCTTCGATAGGCTTCAAGGATTTTTGTCCCCCTGTTCAGTCACTTCCCTTTAAGTGTCCACATCCCTTTAAAATTTCACCCACATGCAATTTTCCAGTCCCATCACTAGGCTACCTCTCTGCCCATGTCCGAACTTGGAGCTATCAATAATTACGCAAATGAGCGGGCCCAGAAAAGTTGAGTGCTGTTGACACATTGAGCTGGATCTTGGAGTGGGGGATCTCGCGGCATGCACCGTTCATTCGGCTTTTTTCTGCATCCTAAAGCTCGAAAAAAAAATTGCGCTGTAACTCGCTGGATGTCCGAGCAGATAATGAGGGCAACGGGGAATCTGGGGCCTTGGTGAACGCCAGGACCAACGGTCTATCTCTTTCAGCAATGAGATTTAAGGATTGAGAAATAAACAGAGGAACGATGGAGAAGGAGGGTGAATTAGAGTCAAATCAGGCACAGAAAGAGAAATAAAGAGAGGGAAAGAAAGATTGGATTAAGAGAGGGAGAAAAAGACAGAAAGGAAAAGTAAGAAAAAAAAATTTAATTTAAAATTTGACATTTTTCAAATCTCCCTGAAAAATTCAAAACCTGAAGGAATGAGACTCCACACTTGTAATAATTAATATTCAGTGCCAGGGAGGTTGATTGGCAGTCATTAACACTTATCATGTCATTAAAAGGGTCTTTACATTTGTAATTACCAGACTTAACTTTCTGCGGCGAGTTTAATGGGCGATTAATGTGCGAATCCGGCAAGTTCTTCAAAAATAACGGGGAGGCTAAGGGCAAGATGCCGTCTGTATGAAGCAAACGGAGGAGCGGTGTAAATCGAGCAGCAGGTTCTGGAGATTAGTATCTCACGGTGTTAACAGGCCGTTAATATTCCGGCAAGATTCGGCCCAATATACCATTCAGATGTCTCCAGAATTCGGATGAAGTCATATTGCCCTCTCCGGAGAACAGAAAGCCATTTTCACAGAACTGAGGGCAACCCACAGGTAAGGGCTGAGGAAATCTCAGAACAGACTTTGAACATTATTAATTTATAATGCGGCTCGGATGCCAATAATAAAAAAAATCCATTATTATAAATGATGTGTTAACAGTTCCATCTAAAAATTCATAAATCCTAGCCATAAAAATGAAAATGTAATTACATTTTTTTATTAAGATTTAAGCATCATGCTGGATTTAAAAAGTGATTTTTTTTCTCTCTGATTTAAACTTTTTCTGATTTAAACTTTTTCATGGCCTTTATTAAAGGGAGAGTGGTTAGGGTAGGTAATTGTGGTGAAAATGCATTCTCAGTGTAAAGGGATTATTGATTGTCATTTTCTACTTTTTAATAGTTATATTTTGTACCGACTGCCTCTATTTTCTCCCCAGTTTACTCTGGACCATACACCGACTGCACTGTGGGAGAACCTTCACCACACGGACTGCAGCGGTTCAAGAAGGCGGCTCACCACCACCTTCTCGAGGGCAATTAGGGATGGTCAATAAATGCCGGCCTCGCCAGCGACGCCCACATCCCATGAACGAATAAAAACAAAAGTTAAGAGAGCAACCAGGGAATAACTGCCTGCAGCAGGTTCGAGATCTCTGGATGAGTGAGCAATCCTAAGTCCCAACACTTGGTGGCGTTGTTGTAGTATGTTGAACAGGGGGAGTGGGACTAAATGGATAGCTCTTTAAAGAGCTGGCACAGGCACAATGGGCCGAATGGCCTTATTCTGCATTGTATGGTTCTATGTTGTGCTACTGCACCCTGCCCTCACATGTTGGGCCAGATTTTTCCTGGAGCAGGGCATCGTTAGTTAGACTTACACATTTGCCTGTTTAGGTTTTTAAAACGTTTTGTCCACAATTTGCTGGAAGTGCGAGCTGATAACAGCGCAGTGAGGACAACAGGACATCTGGGACCTTGGTGAACAACAGGACCAACAGTGTGTCTGCTTAGTCAATGGGATTAAAGGATTGAGAAATAAACAGAGGAAGGATTGAGAAGGAGGGTGAATTAGAGTGGGTGAATTCAATGTCAAACCAGGTACAGACAGAGAAATAAAGAGAGGGAAAGAAAGATTGGATTAAGAGAGAGAAAAGCGACAGAAAGGAAAAGAAAGAAAAATTAAATCTAAAATTTGACATTTTTCTAAAACAATTCACTACCTGAAGGAATAAGTCTCCACACTTTTAATTGTTCACTTTTTGGGCCAGTGAGGTTGATTGGAAGCCATTAACAATTATCACATTGTTAAAAGGGTACTTACGCTGTTAATTACTAGACTTAACTTTCTGTGGTGAGTTTAATGGGCAATAAATGTGCAAATGCAGCAACTTCATGAAAATCACAGGAAGGTTAAGCACAAGATGCCATTTTTGCGAAGGTAATGGTGGAACGGCGCAAATCGGCCAGCAACTTGTGGCGATTCGCAATTCACAGGATATCTCTTCCTCGTCACAAGTTGCTGGCCGATTAGCACATTAATAATGGCGTGTGTCGTTCAGACACCATTATTTTTTCAGCAAAATCTGGCCCATTATTTTTTTGTCTCCAGGTTGCTCCCTTTGTTGTCCGAAGATGCCAACAATTGCTACCTTGTCTAAGTGGCCATTTTTCACACGCGAGCATTGCCAGGTTACTCTACCACAAGTAGGACACCAACACCCAGGATCGAACCAGCAACCTTCTGGGCTATATTAGCTCTAGTCTACCACCTCAGCCACTGAGCTACAACCCAGTGTGAGAAAAAGAGGGAATAACACTGATGAAATAGGAATTGTCTTGAGAGCGTGGCTGAAGCACATTATTGGGTCAGTGCAGAGGGAGCTGGACCTGAGAGTGCTCAATATTAACAAGGGGTAAGAAAAATAGAAAAAGTGTTTCATTCCCCCGCAATGACAGCTCTCATCTTGATAAGCGCAAAGATTTACAATTAAAAAGAAAAGAACATTTTTCTAACTGCAAGGGAGAACTTTAAGTAAAAGACATGGCAGTGAGGTTGCACTTAACAATGGTTGTACTTAAGTTAATACCAGTGATAAGCAGGCCAAACATTGCCACCAGGATGCAGCATCATGTAACTGTGCAAGTGCAACCAGAAAGCACTCTGCACAGGTTTTTCTGCACTTCCCTGCTCATTTCCGGTGTGTGCCATAAGGGGAAGCTGTTAAGCATCAGCTCAGTGTTTTCCACTGGAAGGGAGGAAATTGGGCCAAGATTTCCTCCCTCAGGTGTCCCTGTCTGTCTCCCAAAGCAAGGAATGGTGCGGAAAAACCCCAATAGCCATAGATCGATGTTTTTTTTCTCGTTCATGGATGTGGGCATCACTGGAAAGGCCAGCATTTATTGCCCATCCCTAATTCCCCTTGAGAAGGTGGTGATGAGCCGCCTTCTTGAACCGCTGCAGTCCGTGTGGTGAAGGTTCTCCCACAGTGCTGTTAGGAAGGGAGTTCCAGGATTTTGACCCAGCGACGATGAAGGAACGGCGATATATTTCCAAGTCGGGATGGTGTGTGACTTGGAGGGGAACGTGCAGGTGGTGTTGTTCCCATGTGCCTGCTGCTCTTGTCCTTCTAGGTGGTAGAGGTCGTGGGTTTGGGAGGTGCTGTCGAAGAAGCCTTGGTGAGTTGCTGCAGTGCATCCTGTGGATGGTACACACTGCAGCCACAGTGCGCCGGTGGTGAAGGGAGTGAATGTTTAGGGTGGTGGATGGGGTGCCAATCAAGTGGGCTGCTTTGTCCTGGATGGTGTCGAGCTTCTTGAGTGTTGTTGGAGCTGCACTCATCCAGGCAAGTGGAGAGTATTCCATCACACTCCTGACTTGTGCCTTGTAAATGGGGGAAAGGCTTTGGGGAGTCAGGAGCTGAGTCACTTGCCACAGAATACCCAGCCTCTGACCTGCTCTTGTAGCCACAGTATTTATGTGGCTGGTCCAGTTAAGTTCTGCGGAATGGAGTCGTGCAGACCAGGAGATCACAGGTTAGATCCTGGGTCTGTACTAAGTTGGATGAATCTCGGCTGGGGCAGCGGGTAGGGCACCACAATTGGCCTCAGCACTGCTGGGTTAAGGAGGTGAAAATTAAGCTAGGGCTCCTGCTATTCAGTGACCCCCCTACTGGAAAATGTGCCTGTGTGTGTGGCATTGGGTGAAGACAATAACAACAACAACTTGCATTTATATAGCCCCTTTAAGGTAGTAAAATGTGCCAAGGGACTTCACAGGAGTGATTATCGGACAAGATTTGACACCGAGCCATATAAGGAGATATTAGGACAGGTGACCAAAAGCTTGGTCAAAGAGGTAGGTTTTAAGGAGTGTCTTAAAAGGAGGAGAGAAAGGGAGAGAGGCGGAGAGGTTTAGGGAGGGAATTCCAGAGCTTAGCGCCTAGGCAGCTGAAGGCACGGCCACCAATGGTGGAGCGATTAAAATCGGGGATGCGCAAGAGGCCGGAATTGGAGGAGCGCAGAGATCTCGGAGGGTTGTAGGGCTGGAGGAGGTTACAGAGATAGGGAGGGGCGAGGGCCATGGAGGGATTTGAAAACAAGGGTGAGAATTTTAAAATCGAGGCATTCCCAGACCAGGAGCCAATGCAGGTCAACGGGCACAGGGGGTGATGGGAAAACGGGACTTGGTGCGAGTTATCCTTCCATAACTGCCATTTTTAATCACACTACAAATTCTGGTTATTAGTATATTTCACTTCCCTTTTTAAAAAGTAGAACATTCCCCTGCACAGACAACTCAAGGACAAAGAACGAACCTCATGGAACTACATACCACGTGACACTATTATAAATGGACTGTCAAATTTTACCTTATACTTAATTCAGGATAATTTGTGGAGCTAACTGTTGTACGTTCAGACTCCTGAGATCCTAAGGGGATGATACATGGAGAGTATCCAACATACTATAGGCTCGACTAGTGTCACAGACTTAATGCTAACTGACCTTCAAATCCTTGAAACTCCTTCACTGCGATTCCTAAAGAAAGATTTGCATTTCTATAACACTTTTCACAACCTCAGAATGTCCCTAACCGCTTTTCAGCAAATGAAGTACTTTTGAAGTGTAGTCTCTGTTGTAATGTAGGAAACGTGGCAGCCAATTTACATACAGCGAGATCCCACTAATAGTGTGAGATAAAGACCAGATAATCTGTTTTAGTGATGAGGGTTAGAAATTGGCCAGGACACTGGGAGAATTCCCTGCTCTTCTTTGAATAATGCCATGGGATCTTTTCTGTCCACCTAATAGAGCAGACAGGGCCTCAGCTTAACATCTCATCTGAAAGATGGCACTTCTGACAGCGTAGCACTCCATCAGTTCTACCCTGAAGTGTCAGCCTAAATTATATGCTCAAGTCTCTGGAATGGGGCGTGAACTCACAATCCTTCTGACTCTGAGACGAGAGTACTACCCACTGAGCCACAGGGTCGGTATCAATAATCCGACATTTTACTTCTTGAGTGATTTTCCTGCACACAATAACTCGGAGAATATCGTCTCTCTCTTACCTGTCTCTAATGCCGTTTCTCTCTCTCTGTCTCTCCTCTTGTGCTTCTATCTCTTTCTTTTTCATTATTTTCTTTCTGCCAGGTAGTGGTTGGCATGGCGATGTGTATCGGAGAAAGGAGAAGACGAGGCTGTGACTGCATTTTTGGTGGGGGCCCTCGGCGGTTCCTTTCTCATCCCCTCCCTCCATCACTCATGCTTTCCCATACCCTGTCACTCTCATCACACCCCCTACCCCTTTGCCTTTCCATTACCCCCTCTCCTTCCCACCATGTCCTCACTCCAATTACTACCCTTACCTCTTCCCTTTTGAACTACCCACTCAGTCCTTGCATCTTCCTCTTCCCTCTCTCTGCTGTCCCTCCCTCATCCTTAACACTCCAGTCACTCCCAACACTCCCACTCACTCTCCCTAAAGGTGGGTAGTCAGCTGCCTCCTCATTTTTAACCTATTTCCCTACCCCCTCCAATCCTCCTCTCCTATTCTTTTCCCTCAAATCAGCGTTGTTTGCTTTCAAATTTTAACTTGTTTTTTATTTAAAAGAAATCAAATTATAATGAGGAAAGACACTCTGTCAATCTGTTTGTCTCTCTCTCTCTCTGTCTCTCCCTCTCTGTCTTGCTGTACCTTTCTGTTGCTTGCTGTCTCATTTCCTCTCTGCCTCACAGGTGTTAACAATTGGAACATTTTCGTTTTCTAACAGTCAACAAAACACAAGTGAGGCTGAAGCCTTCAAATAATAACTTTAATGAAGACATTAAAAGATAATTCAGTTGATAAATTTAATCATGTTATTGTGAAATATATATGTTTAAAGTGTTTTATTTTGTTTAAAATCTTATTTTGGACATTAGACATTTCAGTTACTGAGAAATAAAATTACGTATGAAATGTTTTCAGAAAGCATTTTGAATGATTTGTTGGTGGGGTGGGTTGGGATAATACATTGCCACCCGATGGCTGGATTGTGAAATGACATGGTGATGAGTTTTCGGTGGTTTCCATTATAAATGTGGACATAGGAATTTATCAGGAAAAAAAGTTGACACAAAAGTGTGATGACAAGAGCGACAACAGGAAGTAAGATTTTGAAGACAAGAAGCGGGTGAAGACATAAGATTTTTAACAAGATATAGATTGAGTTTTTTTTAATTCATTATCACCAGCCATAAAGCAGACATCAGAACTCAAGCTATGATCCGTACCCAATTCCTATCCCCTCGTGTCTGGTTTTAGACTTGACAAAAGGTCTATGTTAAGGGGCAAAGCCTGAGTGGTTTATAATTGTTGCCTGGAATCGGAATTGGATAACAACCTTGAAATCACTTAATGGTTTTTGATATTACAAAAAGGTCTAATGCAATATGTCAACTGCAAAATCAGGCTCAGTGCTCCCTGCCATCAACATTCATTCGTGCAAATGATTAGTTCACACTCAAGGTTTGCACAGAGACCAGGAATCTCACTGCCTTGGGGACAGTTTATGCAAAACTGTGGTACTTGGGCAGCAAATCACAGGAAGTGTCATAACTCCCAGGATTCAAAGCGGGATGTTGCGCTGCACGTAGGCAGGCCTCAATCCTGTCTTCACCCAGTGTCCACACACACTTTCCAGCAAGGGTCACTGGATAGCGATCAGGGCTGATGCCCCCTCTCTCTAGCTCTAAGGTCGACTGCCACCCTCCTGTATAGCTCAGTACCATCTTCAATTTTTATTATTTTTTTAAATGATAGATCATGGAAAGAAAGACTTGCATTTATATCGTGCCTTTCATGACCTCAGGACGTCCTAAAGTGCTTTACAGCCAACGAAGCCAATCATGTCATTTTTAAAGCTTTTATTTTGCTGTTTGCTGACAGTAGAATGTTGAAGACATGGACTTAGTGAATTCTCATCCAAAACTGCAAAAACTAGCTATAATTTTTATCAGCTAGCCTCAATATACATGGTGTGCAACAAATTCACTGTGACATACCTGCCACCTACTGGCCATCACAGATATTGTGTGTGAAATGTTGTACTTTGTGAATCTGTGTTAACATGAATACATTGCCCTTTTCAGCATCCTCACCATGAAACAACACAGCCATTTTGTTTGGGAGTACGAGGTGCCATTTTGAACAAACAAACAAATATTCATGATCTGACTTACAATGGTTTATGCCAGGCTCGGCACTGAGGATGAAATGACCTCACAAGAAAATTAAATCTTTCCATTTCCTCGCTGCTCATGGGGTTTTAGCTTTGGCTTCAAAAAGATCTAAGGAGGGGGGCAGACAAATTTCACATGTCAAAATTGGGCCTCTAATGCAGTCGGTCACCAGCAGCAGTCGGTCACCAGCAGCAGTCGGTCACCACCAGCAGTCAGTTACCAGCAGCCAGTTAACACCAGCAGCAGGTTAACACCAGCAGTCAGTCACCAGCAGCCAGTTAACACCAGCAGTCAGTCACCAGCAGCAGGTTAACACCAGCAGTCAGTCACCAGCAGCCAGTTAACACCAGCAGTCAGTCACCACCAGCAGTCGGTCACCAGCAGTCAGTCACCACCAGCAGTCAGTCACCAGCAGTCGGTCACCACCAGCAGCCAGTCACCAGCAGCCAGTCACTACCAGCAGCCAGTCACCAGCAGCCAGTTAACACCAGCAGTCGGTCACCACCAGCAGTCGGTCACCAGCAGTCGGTCGCCACCAGCAGTCGGTCACCAGCAGTCGGTCACCACCAGCAGCCAGTCACCAGCAGCCAGTCACTACCAGCAGCCAGTCACTACCAGCAGCCAGTCACTACCAGCAGTCAGTCACCACCAGCAGTCAGTCACCAGCAGTCAGTCAGTACCAGCAGTCAGTCACCACCAGCAGTCAGTCACCAGCAGTCAGTCACTACCAGCAGCCAGTCACTACCAGCAGCCAGTCACTACCAGCAGCCAGTCACCACCAGCAGCCAGTCACCACCAGCAGTCAGTCACCACCAGCAGTCAGTCACCAGCAGTCAGTCACTACCAGCAGCCAGTCACTACCAGCAGCCAGTCACTACCAGCAGCCAGTCACCACCAGCAGTCAGTCACCACCAGCAGTCAGTCACCAGCAGTCAGTCACTACCAGCAGCCAGTCACTACCAGCAGCCAGTCACTACCAGCAGCCAGTCACCACCAGCAGTCAGTCACCACCAGCAGTCAGTCACCACCAGCAGTCAGTCACCAGCAGTCAGTCACTACCAGCAGCCAGTCACCACCAGCAGTCAGTCACCACCAGCAGTCAGTCACCACCAGCAGTCAGTCACCAGCAGTCAGTCACTACCAGCAGCCAGTCACTACCAGCAGCCAGTCACCGGCAGCAGCCAGTCACCACCAGCAGTCAGTCACCGGCAGCAGCCAGTCACGGGCAGCAGTCAGTCACCGGCAGCAGCCAGTCACCAGCAGTTGGTCACCACCAGCAGTCAGTCACTACCAGCAGCCAGTCACCGGCAGCAGCCAGTCACCAGCAGCAGTCGGTCACCACCAGCAGCAGCCAGGCATCAGAAGACAGAGTTCCACTAGCAAGCAGCCACCAGCTGTAGCTAGCTGTCAGGCAACCACTGGAAGCCACCCAGAGCAAGATATCACCAGCAGCCTGCCATCAGAAGCAAGCCAGCCAGCCACTAGGACAAAAGGAGGATGTTCCGCAGGCTATGGGAGATTGAGCAGTGTAATCATCACCAGGAGCAACAGCAGAGCAAGGGAGGCAGCAGAGTCAGGAGGGGGAGAGGTGAGAGAGCCAGCCAGCCTTTCCAGTTAATATTTAGTTGATACGATAGTCTCGTGGGCACATACATGCAGGCCCACCAACAGCATCAGAAATACTGACAACAGGATAACAGCTTTGAATATAGGCCCGTGACATGTGACATGGGCTTGTCATAATTTAAACTAAGGTATGTCCAACATTCCATTAGTTGCACTGCAGGGATTTTCCCTCATTTCCTGTGGAGAAATGGAAGGCCATTATGGATCTGTAAAGATACTCTCTGTTGCTAAACCTGACTATAAATTATATGGTTATTCACTGAAATGGAAGCATGTTATGCCAACCCCCACTCCCCAGTTCAGACTGGCACACTTCAAGCCCCACTCCAGAGACTTGAGCCCATAATCTAGGCTGACACTTCAGTGCAGTACTGAGGGATGGCTCAGGTGGATGTTAAAGATCCCACAACACTGTTCAAAGTGCAGCGAGTTGTCCTGGTGTCCTGTTCAATATTCCTCTCCCAATGAACATCGCCAAAAACGGATTAACTGGTCAACCATTTCGTTTTTGTGAGATGTGTGCAAAATGGCTGCCATGTTTGCCCACATAACAGCAAATGCACTTCAAAGTAATTCATTGTCTGTGAAGTACTTTGGGGTTTTTCTGAGATGTGATAAGGTGCTATATAAATGCTTTCTTTCTCCCCTCTCAATTCACACTGACACTCTCCTCCTTCTCCCCTCCCATTTCAGTACTCTTCACCCCTCCACTTCTCACCACTCCACCCTGCTCTCTTTCCCCACTCCATCCCAGCTCCTACTCCGTGGGATTGAACGTATTGCATACTGTGAGCAGGCACTGCGGCAACAGAAGGTAGAAGCCAGGCGTTGATTTTTGGTTGAAGTTCTCGTGCTCCTGTCGCTTTCCAACTTCTGCCGCTTCAATGCAAGGGGGGACTGGGTTTGTCCATTGTAGGCCCAGAGGAGACACCCCTACGCCAGAGTTCACAGCTGCCAGGCAGTGAGCATACACTTGCCTCCAATAATTAAATGTGAGTGTATGTCCTGTACCGCTGGTTACTTTAAGGTCAGTCAGATCAGAAATGTAAGTTAATGGAGAGTGGAATCAGGGGTGTTTCAAGATGTAGTTAGATACTCAGCTGGGTGAGTTGTAGCACTGGAAGATATATAGTGGATAATAGTAATAACATTATTATTTAACTTTATGTTTCCTTTGGATTTGGTGATTAAGTTTTTTATTATTTGTGTCCCTTTAAAAGAGGGGGGCACTTTTGTTTGCTTTCTATGTTTTTACAAAAGGCATCAAGGGGTATGGGGAGAGAGCGGGAATATGGTATTGAGATACAGGATCAGCCATGATCATATTGAATGGCGGAGCAGGCTCGAAGGGCCGAATGGCCTACTCCCGCTGCTATTTTCTATGTTTCCGGTTGGTGACACTGGGGCAACCCAGTGTCTCCTTACGGGTTATTTTAGAAAAATGCTGGAAATACTCAGCAAGTCAGGCAGCATCTGTGGGGAAAGAAACAGAGTTAATGGGCCCGATATTACCAGGGCGGCGGGTTCGCGGCGGGGGGTCGATTGAGCGCGTGGGTAACGCGCCCGGTGAAATCAATCTGCTCCGCACGCAATCGCAGCCTCATTGGATCCACTTACCTGCTCCTCCGGGTTCCCCGCTGCTGATCTGCGCGTCGGGCGGGCTGCGCATGCGCAGTAAGGTCTGTCAGCTGGAGGAGCTCTATTTAAAGGGGCAGTCCTCCACTGACAGATGCTGCAAGAAACAGAAAAAAATCACAGCATGGAGCAGTCCAGGGGGAAGGCTGCTCCCAGGTTTAATGATGCCTCACTCCAGCTCTTATTGGATGGAGTGAGGAGGGGGAGGACAGAGATCTTCCCCCCGGCGGGCGGGAGGAAGCGGTCTGCCTCTGCCACCAGGAAGGCCTGGCTCGAGGTGGCAGAGGAGGTCACCTGCACCACCAACATATGGCCCACCTGCATACAGTGCAGGAGGCGCTGCAATGACCTCAGTAGGTCAGCCACAGTGAGTACACTTACTCATTCCCCTACACTCCGTCTGCCACATCACTGCCCCCACCTCACATCTCCTTCTGCACTGCCAACACTACTCTGTCACATCACCCCTCACACCCACTCAAACCTCATCCTCATCTTACCTGCACTTACTCACCTCGCCAGTACTCAACCCGCCACTACCACTCAACCCAATCCTCATACAATCTCATGGCTCTATCTCATACTCACCCACTCATGCACCTCTTTCACGGTCAGCCTCACTCAACCTGCCACTACCTGTGCTGCAGCCACAGGGCATGCATCACATATGTGCAGTAGGAAGCGTAAGGCAAACGTGTCGTGAGCATGAAGGGGATGCACAAGGGTGTTTGAGGGTTTGTCATGGTTTTTACTTATATTTAATTTCTGATCAACTCACATTACATATTATATTGGCACCACTACTGCCACATCTTTGTGAATTTTGTCTGGTTTGTGCAATAATGCCCTTTCCTGAGGATCACAATGAAGACCCACACCTGATGCCACCCATTGTGTCACTGCAGAGTGGGTGTAGGTGTATTTGCAGGGCTCTTTTGTGCAGACGACTGAGAGACGTCGGCGATGTCCCCGGTGGCACCCTGGAAGGATGCGGAGGAGAAGTTGTTGAGGGCAGTGGTGACTTTGACAGCGACAGGTAAGAAGATGGTGCTCGGGCCAGCCGGGAGCAGCTCGGCATGAAGGAGGCTGCAGATGTCCACGACTGCATGTCGAGTGACTCTGACCCTCCGTGTGCAATGCTGCTCAGAGAGGTCCAGGAAGCTGAGCCTCGGTCTGTAGACCCTGTGTTGAGGGTAGTGCCTTCTGTGACGCATCTCTCTCTGCCGTTGCCCTCCCTCCTGCTGTGCAGGTGGATGTGTCACAGCACTGTGTTGTGGAGCTCCACGTGTCAGAGGCGGACGGCGAGGCTGGTGAGGCTGGTGATGCTGTTCGCCCTCCGAGGAGGTCATGACTGCAGCTACAGCAGCCCCCATCCGGAAGATGTACATCTGAGGGGGTCCGCAAGGTAGGTACATGTGTCTGGACCCCGGGGTAAGTGTGCAAGTTGGTGAATTTTATTGTTAGGAGGAGGGTGGTGGAGGCCAAACTTTGTCCAAAGTGACAGAGTGGCCTCCTGCAATGAGTGAGGGTCTCCCCCCACCTGTCAAATGGACCTTTGCAGCTGCCACAGGCTGATGGCTGCAACACGTCCATTTCAACTGGGAGTGTTTCCCCCAGTACGGGAAACAGTCCCAGTCAGTTGCAAAATCCGACCCCTCCTAAAATAACAGGTCAATCAGGTCTGTAAACAACCTTAAATACCCATTCAAGTACTTTAAGTGGCACCCCAACGGCTTTAATTGCCGGCGCGAGTCCCGCATGCGGGGGCTGCACGCGCATGTCAGCGCGTCTGTGGGGAAACCCAGAAGTGGGCGGGTTGGAGCCGGGCTGCCGACCCGCCCTGGGAATCCCCGATTTTCGTAGCCCCCCCCCTGCCAGGAACGCACCCGATCGCGGGTGCGAAAATAGAGCCCAATGTTTCAGGTCGAAGACCCTTCATCAGAACTCACTGCCTGGCAGTTCTGACCAAAAGTCTTCAACCTGAAACATTAACTCTGTTTCTTTCCCCACAGATGCTGTCTGACTTGCTGAGTATTTCCAGCATTTTCTGTTCTTATTTCAGATTTCCAGCATCCGCAGTATTTCCCTTTTGCTTTGAATACTGGAAGAGGAGCAGTCGGCCAAATAAGCCTGTCCTTCACCCTCGTGACGAAAAAGAGACGGCGACGTTCCCTTTAAGGTGCGCGATTACGTCACTCGCGGTGCGTGGAGGACTTCGACGAAGCGTCGTCTGATTGGCCGTTGGTGAAATTTCAAATCAGGCCGGGAAAAGTGCGGCAGAAATTTGGAGTTAACGGAACAATCGCCGGGAGCGGAGATCGGAGATCGGAGAGCGGGCCCGGGCTCGGGAAGGGCGGTAAGTACGGGGTGGAGAAGGAGAAAGCTGTGACCCGGGAGTTGTTCTGTTCTCGCCCGAAACTGTTGCTGGTCTCCCAACGGCGACTACCGCCGATGGCGCCATGCCCCTTCTACCCGAAGAGGAGGGGGTGAGCTCGGGCTTTTGCCGAGTGTGAGAGCGGGAATCGCCGTTTCCCTTCTCCGTCCTGGGTTTTTTTTTCGGTTGTTGTGTATCTCCATCTGCTGTGGGAAAGTCCTGAGTAGCCGGGCCTCGCCGGCTTCTGGTATATCTGCAGACGAGCTATAATTAATAAATGCTAATGATCAATAAATAATAAATGCTGATTATCAAATAAATGCTGAGTATCAATAATTAATAAATGCTGATTATCAATAAATGCTGAGTATCAACAATTAATAAATGCTGATTATTAATAAATGCTGAGTATCAACAATTAATAAATGCTGAGTATCAACAATTAATAAATGCTGAGTATCAACAATTAATAAATGCTGAGTATCAACAATTAATAAATGCTGAGTATCAACAATTAATAAATGCTGAGTATCAACAATTAATAAATGCTGAGTATCAATAATTAATAAATGCTGAGTATCAATAATTAATAAATGCTGATTATTAATAAATGCTGAGTATCAACAATTAATAAATGCTGATTATTAATAAATGCTGAGTATCAACAATTAATAAATGCTGATTATTAATAAATGCTGAGTATCAACAATTAATAAATGCTGATTATTAATAAATGCTGATTATCAATAATTAATAAATGCTGAGTATCAAATGCTGAGTATCAATAATTAATAAATGCTGAGTATCAAATGCTGAGTATCAATAATTAATAAATGCTGAGTATCAAATGCTGAGTATCAATAATTAATAAATGCTGAGTATCAAATGCTGAGTATCAATAATTAATAAATGCTGAGTATCAAATGCTGAGTATCAATAATTAATAAATGCTGAGTATCAAATGCTGAGTATCAATAATTAATAAATGCTGAGTATCAAATGCTGAGTATCAATAATTAATAAATGCTGAGTATCAAATGCTGAGTATCAATAATTAATAAATGCTGATTATTAATAAATGCTGATTATTAATAAATGCTGAGTATCAATAATTAAATGCTGATTATTAATAAATGCTGAGTATCAATAATTAAATGCTGATTATTAATAAATGCTGAGTATCAATAATTAATAAATGCTGAGAATCAAAAATGCTGATGATCAATAATTAATAAACGGTGTGAATGGAAAGGTGCTTCGCAGCATTCGTGACCATTGATGTGGGCATGACCCTCTCTGCTTTGATCTGTCGGCATAATCCATGAAGTAACAGGTTGCTACCTGGTACTGATGATGTGTTTTACATGACAGTAATATAGCTGTTAACATTTTATATTGGTAGAAACAGGTGGCAAAGGGGTTGTTGGGTGCTAGGATTTCCGTCCCCACTCAACAAAAAGATTATAACCGAACTTTAATGGGGTAGGATTTTCAGTCCACAGCACTGACTCCTTCTGCAATGCTGAGGCAGAACATTCCTGATCTTACACTAGCTCCATTGTGCACTTGTGAGCCCTAGTTAGAAAAACCAACAGGAGAATGGACGTGGTTAGATAGGAGTTTAATGATGCTTGTGCTTGTTGCATGCTTAAGCCAGTTTTTTTTTATCTTCTGTATGAAATGGGATTGGCACCAGATCCCCTCTTTGTGCTTTGAAGCAAACAAAATTTCACATCGATTAACAGTACAGCTTGGAGCAGTCCACTTGCCATTCAGTGCTGTTCGCACATTTGATTTTCAAATTGATAACATGACTGCTTCATCCAATTTGTGAGGAGTGAATAGGCAATTCTTTTTAAACGAAACACTCTCTCGTACAAGTATTATCATTAAAAAGCACAGAGGGGTTTCTTTTAGAAATCAGGGAACCACTGTGCATTGTTTTTAATGTTGCTAGAAAGCTGGAAGCATATCATCTGGGATGCTTAAGTTTGTTTTGAATGTTTCAATTATCTTTGCAGTTTATACTTTAAACCATTATCATTTGTGATTGGACATGCTCAGTTTGAAAAAAATAAGTTTGTGACCATTGCATCAAAATCAGTCCTTAATATCGACTAGTGAAATCATGTCATGCTCAAAATTTCCACTTATTAAATGTGACTTGCTGTTTATTGGCAATGTTTTTGCTTTGTATTACTGTGTTTAGTAAGGCTAATACTCCAGGTGTTCCTCTTGTCCTGCCTGTATGAAATGTAACAAGGCTGAACTGGGATTTCTGGAACTGCTTGGACTGTAAAAGTGAACAGCTGTTATCACTAGCTTTGGGCTGATGGCCATTTTATGATTTTTGAGTGAACATTTGGAGATTTCTTTCTGCAACCGGACTTGTCGAATGTCTTGAGATTTCTAGACGACTGTTGATCCCCTGCAGATGGGCGAGAAGGGTTGAAGATAGACCTTTATCTAAACCACTGTCAGGTTTTGAATAAAGCCCATTGAAAATATTGTCTTTTTGAAGGAATTTGACTCTGCTTTGCTTTTCTCTCCATGCAATTCTAATATGTACAAGGGAGTATTTCACCAGGTTTAAAACTGAGGGAAGTGAGAGCTATGTCAGAGTTACAGTTCTGTTGCTTTATAATGAGCCTGTTTTAATCTTTTACAGGAAAATGGAATCTGCAATGGTGACTCTTCGGAGCATGTTCGAGCAGTTGCTCAGGCAAATGGAAGTACTGAATGAAGGAATTGAGCCTCGTAAGCATATTTAGTTTTGTCAATATTAGGATACAGTCGTGATCAGTGAGATTACACACCTTGTTTACTTTGGAATACTGGGAATGTTTGTGGGTATATTTGTGTAAAGCCAAGGGGAGAGTGTTCAAACCTGGCTCAGCTATGCATCATGAAGCCTTGTGAATCAATATGAATAGTTATAATACAAAAGAAATTCATTACTTTTGAAATGTAAAGATTTCAATTGTTAAAAATTGATCACATATCCCTTGAATATAGAAGGTGATCTAATTGAGGTATTTAAGATGATTGAAGGATTTGAGAGGGTAGATAGAGAGAAACTATTTCCTCTGGTGGGGGAGTCTGGAACAAGGGGGCGTAACCTTAAAATTAGAGCTAGGCCGTTCAGGGGTGATGTCAGGAAACACTTCTTCACACAAAGGGGAGTGGAAATCTGGAACTCTCTTCCCCCAAAAAGCTGTTGAGGTTGGGGTCAATTGAAAATTTCAAACTGAGGTTGATGGATTTTTGTTAGGCAAGGGTATTAAGGGTTACAGAACCAAGGTGGGTAGATGGAGTTAAGATACAGATCAGCCATGATCTAATTGAATGGTGGAACAGGCTTGAGGGGCTGAATGGCCTACTCCTGTTCCCTTGAGTATTTTATGTCCATGCACTTTATCTTTACTTGTCATACCAGAAGACTGTGTCAGTAACTTGCATTAATTTCCATATATTTATCAAATATAAATTATTTTCTCAAGGCTTGCTTGTTCAACTTTCTCTTGCATTGTAATTCAGTACAGTTAGTATACATACAATTTTCACACTATTACTTGCCAGTCTTTTCAAGAACACTTGAGATTTTCATTCATTAAAACTGACGCGCTTCTCCCCCTCCCCAATGTGCGCTCACTCTGCCAACTGCTCCTACCCGATCTGCTCAAGTAAGCAAGACTCTTATTAATGGATAGTATGGAGGAAGAATGAACAGCTTTGAATTGGTAAGAGCTTTTTCTTTATAAAAGCAATTATATCAGTCGCTATTTTCTTGCAGAATTTATTCAGTTAGCTAGAAACTTTGAAGAGTGCAGAAGAAAATGGCAAAAGACTGAGCTGGAACTGTCCCGTGCTACAGAGTGCCTAACAAAAGCTGAGACAGAGCGGAGCGCCCTCGATGTCAAATTGAAGCACGCTCGTAACCAAGTTGACGTAGAAATGAAACGTCGGCAAAAGGCAGAAACGGAGTGTGAACGACTGGTATGTCTGGATGATTTTAAAATTGCATTCTAAACCGCTAATTCTGAAAACAAACTGGTTTCCTCATTTCTATGTATGGGACTGACTATTAGATTAAGTAACCACCCAGTACTAAAGGAACTTTGCACTTAGCATTAAACTGATGTTGCAGTTTGGGCTTTTTACCCAGCTCTTGCCATAGCGTGGCAACTGTTTTCAGAAGCAGATTGATCTTTTATGGACCAACACCTGCATCTTTTATTCACTGGGTGTGGGCTAACGTGCCCAAGTTTAAGCAGTTCACCCCCAATCGTGCTAAACCACTGACCAGAGAATACATGGAGTGCCCACCACATTCTCCCGTTACCTCTGAAGTTGCAAATAATATGTCACAAGATCAATATGTGCAGACTAAAACTACTTGGCCAGATTTATTTTCAGGTGAAGTAATACACGGAAGCAAAGACGCAGCAATATACTAATACTAATAGTGCAATACGGAAGAACAGTAGAACGTGAATGAATCCACAAGGGGTTAATATCCATTTTCAGTAAGCCACGTTCTTCAGCCTATTGGCATCTGACCAGTTCTTTGGTTACACAACCAAATCTTTTTCATAAACCTTTTGAGGTGATATTTTTGCGCATGGACAATGCAGGTTCCAATTCACCTACGGGCTGTGGTTTTATGCCATGGGGCTGCGTTTGTGTTAAAACCAATTCTTTTGAAGTAAACCAGCAAATGGAGATTTTTTTATATATACATACACCTGACTCTGGTGTTAATCGCTGGCATTTGTGGTTTTCTTTGCATATTTCCCCTTGACTAGGTTTCACACCTTTTTATAATTTGTTCACTTGACTTGGTTGGTAGCACTCCCATCTGAGTCGAAAGATTGTGGGTTTAAGTCCCACTGTAAGGCTAGTACTGCAGTGCAGTACTGAGTGCTACATTGTCAAAGGTGGTGTCTTTCGGATAAAACGTTAGAGATCCATCTGCCTGCTCAGCTTCCATGGTATTATTCAAAGAGGAGCAGAGGAATTCTTGTGTCCAGACTCAATTCTATCTTCAATCAACACTTTTAAAAAAAAAAACACAGGCTAACTGGTCGAATGCATTTGCTGTTAATGGGATTTTGCTGTGCGCAAATTGGCTGCTGCATTTAACTAAAGAACAAGTGGTTGCACTTCAAAAGTAATGCGTTGGGTGTGAACCATTTTGAGATGTTCTGAAGATGTGATGAGGTGTTTAAATAAAAGAAAGTTATTTCTTTCTAATTTTCCTAATGGCTTAGTAATTGGAGAGACAAGGGTCATATGCATCTGTCTATTGCGCTATACGTATTGTCGCCTCAACTTGTCTCCCACCTGCTCTCAAACAGCGATGGTGATGTAGGTAAAACTGTAATAAAGGTGGTCAATCTGAAGGTAAATGACATCACATGACTGGTACTAGAGTACAGTTGAACCTCCGTTATGTAATCCTGAAGTAACTGTACAAAACAAAAAGCAAAATACTGCAGATGCTGGACATCTGAAATAGGAACAGAAATTCTGGAAACATTCAGCAGGTCAACAACTACTTGCATTTATATAGCACCTTTAACATAGTAAAATGTCCCAAGGTGCTTTTCAGGAATGTTATTTGTGCAAAGAGGAAGATGAAGTTGACGTTTCACTTCTAGGGTTTTGACACAGGGTCATAGATCTGAAGGATTAACCCTACCTTCTTCTCACCACAAATGCTTCTGCTAAGTGTTTCCAGCATTTTCTGTCACTATGTATAACACTGAAAAGATCAAAAGCTATTCAAAATAATTTTACATTGGTAAAATGTCCTTTCGATGCAATATATGTTTAAACTTGTCAATGGGGGAAGAAAGCAATGAAATAAAGTGCTATTAAAGCTCGAGTTTAAAAGCATGATTCTTGTAACACAAAATCGTGTCTATTACACTGAAGTATCGAACGAAAGGTGTACTGCATTATTGCAAGGTTACTGCTGATACTTTCACAATCAGTTGCAGCAGCAAGGGGCCAGTACATATGCAGATGCAACTTTATTAACCCCAGGTTAATAAAGCATTTTCCCAACTTCACAAAGCATTTTCTGATCTAAGGCCTTTATTGTGTTCTGTGTATGTAACACTTCAGCCCGAATTTCAAGATTCCACGACTGGGCCATGCTACATTTTGCGACACAAGATTCCCTCTCTTTCCCTCCTGCCAAATCTGACATGGCTACAGATAAAGGAAAAGCTTGCCCTGAGATGTTGACCTGCAGAACACCTGGTTACAGATCATACAATCCAATGAGACTTAAAAGGGCTGCAGCCTGCCAAAAAAGGCGGAAGCTGTGGAGGTGACAGATAAATTGCCGAATTGTTCGCAATGGAATAGGGAGACGTGGGCAGCGCTGCTACTTTTGACAAAGGGTTGGAAATCCTGCTACAGGAGGTGCATCAAAGGAGAGTGGCACGATTTAGGGCTGAAGGCCATCGTCCAATGAAAGGTCAAGTGCTAATTCCGTGGAGGGAGGTCATTTGGCTTCCTCATACCTGGCTGCAAATGAGGAAGACTGATGTCTGGAGGAAGACTGTCAATTTTATTAAATTTCAAGCACAGGACAAACTTAAGTTGGGAACTCCTGCACCCTTTGGGAGGTACAAATTGAAGTACTGTGCAGAACCATTGCCCTTTTGCAAATTGCTCATTAATTGGACCTCTGTTGCATGCAGCACCTTTTTTGTTTTAAAAAAAAAATCAGATGTCCAGGATGAGGTGTTCCTCTGCTGTTGAGGGCTTTCTTTGGGGACAGCAACTGTGGTTGCAGAGGGTAGACCCGTTATAACCTCCATCCATCTGGTGTCTCTTTAGATAAAGCTGGTACTGTGGAATGCTGTGATTGAGAGCAAACACTTTCACCAAGGCCATGGGATTGATCTGAAGAGCTGTGCTGCCCACATGCACTCGAGGGTGCCCTGCCACCTGGTGAAAGCTGTATCCTGTCCAGCTGATGCCTCCTTGTCACAGAAACCATAATAAAAGTGTTGCCCTTTGCAAACATTGCGCTCGTCACTTACCTGATGCACATGTGTATTAGGGGCTGCCTGCTGTGGCAGATATCTCTAAGCAATCCTCAGCTCTTTGGTGTGATGTCATCACCAGCAGTAACCAAAAATCATGAGAAAGCATTGGGAAGGGGAACATACTAGAAAGTCACAAATGGAGGATCACTGGGCAAAACTAAGTAATGCATGATGTGAAATGTAGCAGAGGGAGCACTGAAGCACAAACCTCCCCACTACAACTTGCCTTTGAGAAGCTTGCATGAGCAGGGGAGCACTTCAGCTTTTATGGGCATAGTTTGCACTATGGGCAGATCCTTAAAGGAAAAAAATGTAAAATTCATGTCCAGAAAGCTTCATATAGTACTAGCTCTGCCTGATTTTTCACTGTCCAAATCACTGTTTGTAAAATTGGATGCCCTGAATCTCGTGGGAGGTTTGGTACCTGATTTCATGATCTGCCGCCTGCGAGGCCCCGTTTGTGACTGAGCCGTGAAAAATTGGGGCTTTAATGTTCTCTTGTTGAACCAAAATAATTGTATTACAGTTCATGTACAGATTAATAAAATACGGATACATGGAACCTTAGTAGCTTCATGCACACCTTGTTTCCCATTTAGTCTCCCAAAATCACACCATTCCACTGCTAAGATGGTGTTGTAGAATATTTGCCAGTACCGTGTGTATGACATGAGGCCTGACTGCTGCCTTACCTTGTAATGGGGCTCCTCATACAGTTTGGTCACGTTTTCTCCTCCTTGATGGCATTGACTCATGCTCAGAGTACAGCTCTAGGAGCAAACTGCTACCTCACCTCTGTGGTCATTCTTCGTGTGAGCCTAGTTGGTGAGCATTGGCAGGCAGTTTGACTGTGGGGCATCACAGCCAAGCCCAATGCTATTCTCACCTGCTGTCTACTTTGCGGAGGGAACACTGGAGTATGACCACATTAAGATTTGATTTAACTTGAGCCAGAGGTTCTCTTCCATTGTAGTAATTGCTTTCTTTCATTTAAGGAACGTCAGATTCAGCTTATCCGAGAGCTCCTCATAGCAGAAGGCTCGACCAGCATTCAATTAAATGAAGAACAGAAGTCTGCTCTTGCTTTCCTCAACCCCAAATGCTCAAATTCTAATGGATATGCATCCAACAGACGGTAGTACTTTTCAGTCACCAACAATTGTTTGTGCTGTTGGCTTTAGGGTAAAGCTTAATAATTGGGGGGAAAAAAATGACAGTTTAGCCTTTGTATCCTATTCAAGCAGAAAAGGTCACAATTGAAATTTCATTCAATACTAATCGACACTTGAAGAGGAAGGCAAGTGAAAGGGCAGTACTTTTTTATGCAAAGTACTTTTTATATAAAATAATTATACTTAACAAAAACTTTTAATTTAAAAAAACGCCAATTTTCCTGCCGCAATGGAGACCCTCCAGTAGACTTTCCCTCTTTGCTAGGCCGCTCTAATAACTGCAGTTACATAGAGCGTCCCCATACACCCCACTGCAAACAGCTAGAGGCAGATCCTCAAACCAGCCCAGAGGCTGCTTTGGAGCTGCCCAACCCTGAGAAACCACGGGCCAGGCAGTGAAAGGAAATTTCCTAGCCTGTAGTGTGGTTTTGATGTCGAGCCTCCAGAGCAGCTCTCAGCCCAGTTTGAAGTTCTACCTCCTCCAGCTGTTTATAATAGAACAGCTCCAGGGTGTACTGGGATCCTCCCTGTAACTGATATCACTGCAGTGGGCCCTGTAGGGAGTGAAACTTTATTCCAGGGTCTTAATATTAGCAAAGAAAGGCCAAGAATTCCTTTGGTAAATGTATCATTTTCTTTTACAAAGGAGTACTTTGTGCAAAAAATTATTTTCTCCCCCCACCCTGTCCCAATTTTCCTTTCTCTTTAATCAACACAACATTACAGTCCTTCATGGACAACCATTAGAGTCCAGTGTTTATCAAAATGCTCTTAATTAATAATAGGTTTAAAGTTAAGTTGAATGCCATCTCAAAGTACATTAGTGGGTTTCCTAGGAAATCATACTTTTAAAAACACTTGCACCAAAAGCTTTAGTGTACAATTAAGTATTTGTACAAACCATGTTTCTCGCTCATGAATTGTTCCACATAGAACTACCATTCTGATAAGGCATTTGCAATCAAGAATTGTATGAAAATCTGGATCAGTAAATGAAGTGAATCAGTGCTCCAGACAGTTTTGAACAGTTAAAGATTTCAAGTGTCAGTTTGGCTCACTGGTTGTACTCTCAGCTGAGTAAGTTCATGGGTTCAAGTCCCACTCTGAGAATATAATCTAGGTGACACTTTCAGTACAGTGCTAATGGAGTGCTGCATTGTCTGAGGTGCTGTCTTTAAACTGAGGCCCTGTGCTTGTTCAGGCGGACGTTATTGATCCCACAGCACTGTTTGGCAGGGAGGCCTGGCCAAAATTTATTCCCTCAATCCGCATCACCAAAACAGATTAACTGGTTATTCATCTCATTTGCTGTTTGGGACCTGGCTGTGCGCAAATTGGCTGCTGCGTTTGCCTGCAAAGCACCGGTGACTGCATTTCAAAAGTAAGCTTTAAGACGTCCTGCGGACGTGAAATGCGCTATGTTCTTGTTCTCTACGTGTTACTTGGCACCGTCTTGGTCAAGCTTTAAGGTGCCACACCCTCTTGCAATCAATTTATCCAGTTCTAAAGATTCTTTGCTCTAGGTGACAGTGCAAATAAATTAAATGGATCTTCTGTAGGGGGCAGTGGAGTATGACGTTTATTTCCATCATTGAGTGAGACCCAGTAGTTTTGTTGCTGTTTTTAAAAATGTTTTTATTTGGGGGAAGTTGTTACTTGTTAATAACTGGAGGAGGACATGTGGTAGTCAGGTATCTTGCAAGTATAGAGATTTGGGACAGGGAAAAGTAGTAAGTAAAATGAGTGCTCTTGAAGGCTTGATGGTTATTAAATATTTTTACTTTTTTTTTAGATTATCTACAATAGATGAGTCTGGATCTTTTGTTTCTCACTCCGACATTAGCTACGACAAGACCGATGACTCGATGGTAATCTTTTTGTTTGCATAATTAATTTTGCAAGTTTGCTTTGTTTAAAAATAAAGCTGGGACAGTGTTAATGGGATTTGATTGAAGGATATTAGGAACTCCTAGTGAATCTGAGGTGGTACAGTCTCTCATGTTAGTTCAGTTCTGGTTTGCATGAAAAAAATTTACTAGAATGATTCCAGGGATGAGGGACTTCAATTACGTGGATAGACTGGAGAAGCTGGGGTTGTTCTCAGAGCAGAGAAGATTGAGAGGAGATTTGATAGAAGTGTTCAAAATCATGAAGGGTGTGGACAGAGTAGATAGAGAAACTGTTCCCATTGGCAGAAGGGTCAAGAACCAGAGGACATAGATTTAAGGTGATTGGCAAAAGAACCAAAGGCAACATGAGGAAAAACTTTTTTTTACACAGCGAGTGGTTGTGATCTGGAATGCACTACCTGAGGGGGTGGTGGAGGCAGATTCAATTGTGGCTTTCAAAAGGGAATTGGGTAAGTACTTGAAGAGAAAAAATTTGCAGGGCTACGGGGAAAAGGTGGGGGAGTGGGACTAGTTGGATTACTCTTATAGAGAGCCCGCATGGACTTGACGGGCCAAATGGTCTCCTTCCGTGCTGTAACCATTCAGATTCTATGAAATTGTGAATTATTCAATTGATCCAATTAACTAATGTAAATAAAATGAGAATTGTCTGGTAATTGAAATGAACTGACTTTGAATTAAGAGTAGAGTGTACAGGCTCCTGTGCAGGCTAGGTTAATGTTGCTGCTAAAATTGTTCCGGGGGAGGGGGGAGACAACCTGTCCAAGCACTGACCCAGAAAGGGTCGGTATTCATTGTTTTGGTGACGATTGCTTTCAAAATTTTAGGTAACTTTTTAATTTCTGTATGGGAGACCTTTTTAGATACACTGTTGTAACCTGTTCCTCCGGCACAGTGAACTGGGTGAAGGGCAGCATGAATGCTAAGCTGTTCTGTTTTGCAATTTCCAGTGTGAAATGCTTTTTTTGCATTGTGGGTAAATTTTTACACAAATAAACTTATGAATTTTAGTCTTTCAGTTTGTAGGTATTTTTCCCCACTCAAATTCAGGGTTTACATAGCTTAAATTAAATTTGATTGTTTCATGTGTTTAAATTCAAAGCAGCAAAGTGAGCAGCTGAGGAATTGGTTGACGAGGGGTATCATTCGTACCAGTAAAGGATGCTCTTTAAGCAGCCAGTGCTGTGACCAGATTTTCTTCTGCGTGTTATATAAATGTAGTTGTGTTAATGCTGCTCGTGAGCTAACTCATTATCGTGATCTTGTGTCAGAGCTCCAATGTGCACTGCTACAGACGGGTAGAATATAGAATTTGTCTCCAATTCCCCGCTGTGGTTTATTCTCCTACGTGGGCAGATGGTGAGCAGATGCTTGGCACTTCCTACGGGGAGAGGAGGAAAATCAGAACAGTCCATCTTAGCTTTCCTGAAGCACCTCCTAATGGCTAATAGAGCAAGGTATGTCGCATGTGGAGATTGCAATGAAGGGACGAGGAGACAAATGCCTTAAATAACGAGGTCCAAATGCCCTTAGAGTTCAGAGTGTACCATTTCAACTTGATGTTACATGGACACGGTGGTTCGATGCATGAATGACTGGCTGGTTCACCTGAAACTTTACTAATGCAGAAAACCTTGCATTTGTGTCTAAATTGAAAAGCGTTATCAGGGAATCTTTTGGAAAGATGTTTAGGATTGAACTTTTTCTTTTGTTGTAGCTTTTTGACTGTTGCTGAGAGATTAAACCATTGTCTTTTTCTTGATGCAGGACTGGGATTCCTCCATTGTGAGGACTGTCAAGTTAAAGAAAAGAGAAAAAAGAGTAGGTTTCATACTTTCTTGCACAAGTTATTTATGGCTCAGTTCTGAGCACATTAGTGCAGTCGGCAGGAATGGTCCTAGTTCATAAGACAATGGATACTACCACACGGCCGAGGGTATGAAGTCAATGTAATTCAACTTGGATGTACATATTTGCATGGTACTTGTTAAAAGAATGATAAACAAAGTAAACAAGCCCCTCTGTGTATTCCTTCTGTGTTTATGGGGTAATTGCTTCCTTCATATAAGCTAAAGAATTCCCCTGCTGATCTTGCAACTGTTTTGTTGCAACACATTTCCATGGAAATTAGTATTGTAATCATGCCAGTCGAAAATCATTTGTATAAACTGATAGCTTGTTAAACTCCTTTATTGGGGTCGAGCTGGATCATGTTACCTGTCACTGTGATGAAGTTGAAGAGTGGGCTTGATGAGATGAATGGCCCTTTTCATTCCATGTTCTCAAGTTTTTATAAGAAAATTTGTTTTCCGTTGTTCTTGATGTAAAAATCTGCTTTTTTAGACTGGATTCACTTTTCAGTAAGGAGTTTCTGGTACACAGTAAATGGAGTCTGTTTATACCTGGATTAAAGAACATGGATAATATAATCTGCCATCTCCCTGATTACAAATTCACTAATGGCTGTAGAACATGGTACCATTTTACCTAACCTGAAAGCACTTCAATTTATAATGCTAATACAAAACAGTGTTAGTGTACTAGATTCCTTACTGATTGATTTAGTATTGGCTGTGCAATCAATTTTGTCCAGGTGTGTAAATAGTTTTGCATGTTTGTTTCCAGCGTTCTTCCAGAGTCCTTATTGATGTCCAGCCAGCACCAGCTAAACGGTCACGATCAATTGAAAAGGTGGGCATTAGTGACTAATGTAATATTGAACAGTTGGCTGTATCAATTTTGTAGTAGTTAAGCAACTTTTCTTTGATTAAATGCAACTATTCTTTGATTAAATGTAAAATGTACAACAAAGGCTATGGGCACCGACAACATGCCGGCTGTAGTGCAGGAGAATTGTGCTCCCGAACTAGCCGCGCCTCTAGCCAATCTGTTCCAGTACAGCGACAACACTGGCATCTACCCGACAATGTGGAAAATTGCCCAGATATGTCCTATCCACAAAAAGCAGGACAAATCCAATCCAGCCAATTACCGCCCCATCAATCATCAGCAAAGTGATGGAAGGTGTCGTCGACAGTGCTATCAAGCGGCACGTACTCACCAATAACATGCTCACCGATGCTCAGTTTGGGTTCCGCCAGGACCGCTCAGCTCCAGACCTCATTACAGCCTTGGTCCAAACATGGACAAAAGAGCTGAATTCCAGAGGTGAGGTGAGAGTGATGGCCTTGACATCAAGGCAGCATTCGACTGAGTGTGGCACCAAGGAGCCCTAGTAGAATTGAAGTCAATGGGAATCAGGGGGAAAACTCTCCAGTGGCTGGAGTCATACCCAGCACAAAGGAAGATGGTAGTGGTTGTTGGAGGCCAATCATCACAGCCCCAGGACATTGCTGCAGGAGTTCCTCAGGGCAGTGCCCTAGGCCCAACCACCTTCAGCTGCTTCATCAATGACCTTCCCTCCATCATAAGGTCAGAAATGGGGATGTTCGCTGATGATTGCATAGTGTTCAGTTCCATTCGCAACCCCTCAGATAATGAAGCAGTCCGTGCCCGCGTGCAGCAAGACCTGGACAACATTCAGGCTTGAGCTGGTAAGTGGCAAGTAACATTCGTGCCCGACAAGTGCCAGGCAATGACCATCTCCAACAAGAATCTGACCACCTCCCCTTGACATTCAACGGCATTACCATTGCCGAATCCCCCACCATCAACATCCTGGGGGTCACCATTGACCAGAAACTTAACTGGACAGACCCCATAAATACAGTGGCTACAAAAGCAGGTCAGAGGCTGGGTATTCTGTGGCGAGTGACTCACCTCCTGACTCCCCAAAGCCTTTCCACCATCTACAAGGCACAAGTCAGGAGTGTGATGGAATACTCTCCACTTGCCTGGATGAGTGCAGCTCGAACAACACAAGAAGCTCGACACCATCCAGGACAAAGCAGCCCGCTTGATTGGCACCCCATCCACCACTAAACATTCACTCCCTTCACCACCGGCACACCGTGGCTGCAGGGTGTACCATCCACAGGATGCACTGCAGCAATTCGTCAAGGCTTCTTCGACAACACCTCCCAAACCTGTGACCTCTACCACCTAGAAGGACAAGGGCAGCAGGCACATGGGATCAACACCACCTGCACGTTCCCCTCCAAGTCACACACCATCCCGACTTGGAAATATATTGCCGTTCCTTCAATCGTCGCTGGGTCAAAATCCTGGAACTCCCTACCTAACAGCACCGTGGGAGAACCTTCACCACACGGATTGCAGTGGTTCAAGAAGGCGGCTCACCACCACCTTCTCTAGGACAATTAGGGATGGGCAACAAATAGCTGTCCTTGCCAGTGTCGCCCATATCCCATGAATGAATTTTTTTTTAAAATGGAACTCAAAAAGGACAGCTATTGTGGGGAGTGTCTGTTTCTGATACAAATACCTGTTTCCTTCAATGCTGGCCAGTTCCAAAAGCAATGTGAGAAGTATGATAAAGGAATAATATCAGTATATTTGTGTATGAGAGTAGTACAATTTAGACATCATTTGAAGTATCTATTCTGGAATGGGGATCAGCTACCTGAGCTGCATGCGACTGAATTGCTTTGCTGCCATGTAACTCTTTTCCCCCTCCTTCCCCCATGTGCATGTGTTTGCAAAAATAAACTGTTCATTGTCCCAGGTACAGTCAGGTGACAGGCTCTGGGGTTCTAGTACAGGGGTTCAGTTATGTTCCGACAAGGTCCAATTACCTCAGTCATCGATGTTACTAATATGGGACCTGCTCTAAACATTCGCTAGACCATAACTGAAGGGTAGTGTTATTTCAACTGCTGTGTTGGTTTAATGCTATATATACATTCATTTCCGTCCATTGCCGAAAAAAAATTCAATTTCTTTACAAAAAAGAAATCACTGTTAACTTTTGTACTAGACCAATTTAAATGTTGCTATAACTGACTCCAAGGGATTATATTGGTAAGACAGGATTAGTTGGTTATACTTACTGTCGCTAGTCTTACTGAGTAAATCAGGTGTTTGACAATGACGACGAGCTTTTTCTTCCTGCTACAGGAGCTCTTTCATTTCTGACTAGTCAATGGTTGCTCACTTTCACTTAGGTGATTGGCCATCAGAAATGAAAGAGGTCCATGGGCAGGACAAAAGTTGATTGACCCCCACCTCGGAATCCTGTGCAGTCCACAAAAAGGTTCTGGGATCCAGAAACAACTGCAGCCTGCCATTTGAAATCTCCCACTTTAGTGCTTTAACTCCAAGTGTCACCAACAAGTGAAAGGCCAGTGTCTAACCCACTGCACCACCCAGCTCCTATTACAATGAGTTCACTTGTCTGGGCATTGTATTGCTTTGTGGACTGCAAACAAATACACTCGTTGGCAATCTTCCAGTTTTCACAGTTTAAAGATGCATCAGAGTGACTTGATTAGATTTATAATGCAATTACATCACCGTCTTGCTTTTAAATGTCTAAAGAAACTGGCCTTCAGGGTTGGGTTTTAGCCAATCAGACTACATTTTGAAAGACCCAAGTTCCATTTCATGAGCTGCAACAGCTCCCTTGGTGAGCAATGCCTTCATGTAGCTGCAGTGGAAGATTCTTGTTCTCTCAAATCTCAACTTTTTCTGGTTCCAACTAAAGATCAATCCTAATTAGCGGAGGAGTTAAACCTTGTTGACTCCCCGACAAGAGCTATTTTGTTGGTTCTCTACCAGTTCAATGAAGCTTAAGAAGTTAAACCAAGGAATCAAGTTCTTAAAGCTTTACAGGTTGAGGTTTTACAGAAGAAATGTGTGCATTGCGTTTTCCTAATAAGGGGTTGGGGGGGGGGGGGGTGGTGGTGGCAGAGGAGTGCAGGAGAAGAGGAAAGATAATGTTCTGTGAGTATGGGAATATTGTCAAGACGTTGCTGATTGTCTTGGTTACCTTTTCAGGGAAATGACTCCATAGTGGCTAAAACCACTCTGACATTGCCTAATAATGGCGGGCCAATCGAGGCAGTTTCTACAATCGAGGCTGTGCCCTACTGGACAAGAAGCAGGCGGCGAACGGGTGAGCTCCATTGACAAAAAGCTGAGGTCTTGCCTCCTGTGGTTAGTCTTGGAAATCGGTACACAAGATGGAAATTGGCAGCAAGGTTGTTGGTTGTGAGGGTTTGGCTTCAGTTTTGCAAAATATTTCAGAAATTATTTGTTGCAGGTATTTTGAGAATCTAGTATTGCTGTTGGTACTGGGCTGAAGGATTACTATATAATACTGACCCATTTGGATTCTCCCCAACACCCCTGTCCCATTTCCCCCCACCTCTTTCTTGAAGGCATTGACTCCGTACTGGGCTATGGTTCCATGGATGCCATTCTCTGGCTTTTTTTTTAAGGGTGAACCTGGATATTGAGGGGCAGCAGGCTGAACAAGAAGGCATCGCAGTCAACCCTGCCCCATCCTGTCCTGACATCTACATGTGCTCTTCCAATCCGGAGGGGTCACTGTATATATCTGGAATGGGAATTCTGCACGGCTTTCTATCCTTCAGTTTGTTGTGGAGGGGGGGAGGGGGACTGAGGCCATTTGCAGCCACTGCCATTGTCCTGAAGTCAGCTAACTTGGCACAGGCCAATATTGAACTTGGGTGCTTTCCTGGTCTACCTGGCTCAGCTACATGCCATCTTGACCAGCTGAGCTGTTTGGGGGGTGGGGGACCCGGACACTCATTTTTAAACATGAGACTGAAAGCTTGATTTTAAAATTTACAGGTAATTTTAAATGGGCTTCAGCAAACCTGGTTAGAAATATGCTCCTTAATGGAAAGATTGCAGCACAAATTCATCAAATTAATCCTAATCAGAAAACACTTGCTTTCTGTTTAACTTGGGGTGGGAGAGGAGCCAGTTTGGAAGATGGGAGTGCACCTGCCACGTTGGATCTACTTACTTTACTGCTCATTTGCCCAGACTCGCCTCATTTCCATCGTTCCATTCTGCTGTTGGATTCACAGGCATCCAGCTTGGAAACAAATGGGCTTGACTCTCTTCTATAATGATTGCAATAGCGTATAGGATAGTTCTCAGTGTAGTTGTCATGGAAATGCAGAATACTTTGCTTGAGCATAGGTCAATATTCCCTCTGCTTAGTTGTATCAGTATGGGTTTATACATAAATTTGGTAATTGTACCTTTTTCTCTTGCTTGCCCTGTTATCTCCTCTTACCACACATCCTGTGGCGAGGAAAGGCTGGAGACCTGCCAGGCTAGTGATGATCCTGCTGTGCAGCCACTATACAGCAACTGGGACACAGATTTGTTCTCACTTAGTCTCTCTCTCTCTCTCTTACTCACAAATTGGGAATTTGCCAGACTGTCTTTTGATAATAAAGTAGGGTTAATTAATAGTGAAGGCAAAACTGTTAGCTCAGAATTTTTGACAAATTTTGCTTCTGATCAAATGTCTTTGTGTTTTACTTGGTTTTATTGAGTTTAATAATCGCTGAAAATTGAATTACTGGGTGGCCTATTTGATCACCAGTAAATATAGACAATTGTCTACATTTGAATCTTGACCAAATATAGTTGACTGACTATGTTTTGAGTGTATTTGAACTGTACTCCCTGTCCAGCAGCAATTTAAATTGTCTATGACTTTACATCATTTCCAATTTCTTTTCTTCAGCAAATCTAAAAGGACAGGATCTTGATGCCATTTCGGACACTCCCTCTAGCACGCCATCAGCAGCCAGTAGATCTGATCAGTGTAGTACACCTCAGAGTAATGGAGGGATGAGGACTCACGAGTTTGTCTCTAAAACGGTATTTCTGATTTTTACTCTGTTCAATTTAATTTCTACATTGCTGCAATCTTTGGTAGTAGTGTTTCACCTTTTCTGTACAGAAGCTTTTGGCTGCAATTTTTGTTTGTCTCAATGTTTCCTGGGATTTGTCTGGGGTACTTAATGTCTTGAAGTTATTTAATTTTTTTAGTTGAGAACAAGGCTTCTATTCATGTTCTCCTGGGCCCTGTACGCAGGCAGAGGGCAGCCCGTGGGCTTAGGCCTCATATGCAAACCGAGCATGGCCCAAAGCTTTGGGGCCCAATATAAAATAATGGGTGGCCCGTCATCCCAGGCTTTCACCCGCATTTCTCTGAATAGACTGCTTGGAGGTGTGTAAGATAAGATTGGGTTGATTCTCCCTCATTGTATTACCTGTAGCAAGCGCAAGTGTGTGGCACTGTGACCTCAAACCTAGTTCCCATCACCCTGTGATAGTACTGCAATGCTCCAGGTACTAATCTATTTGTCTTTTTTGTTTGTAGGTTATAAAACCTGAGTCATGCATACCTTGTGGCAAAAGGATCAAATTTGGGAAGTTGGCCTTGAAGTGCCGAGACTGCAGAATTGTGTCTCACCCTGAATGCAGGGATCGCTGTCCACTCCCCTGTATCCCAACCTTGTCAGGAACACCTGTAAAAATTGGAGAGGTAAGATTTACGGAGACAGTCTGGAAATCTGTGGAATAGACTTCAGGCAGCAGAAATGGTCAGTGAAGCATTTTGAAATGAGAGTACAACAGGAACTAATGTTGAGTAGAAATTCTTAGTCCAGGTTAGTGTCAACAAACCCATACTCAAACACAAAGATGAGCAGCTATTTGCAGTGTAAACAAATGCAGGGTAGAGGTACAAAATTGTCCTTTTTTTTAATGTTGCATTTATATTTTCTTTGTGATAAATGGTTTCCATAGTTTATCAAATCATCTATTTGGGTGTAAACAGTTACTTTGTGAATGAAATGTCCAAGTAAGCAGTCTTATTAGGTAGTTCTGAATGTATATGGAAGTTCTTTTGGAATACTGTTCACTTTATTTGTGTTGCTTCCAGGGAGTGTTGGCAGACTTCACATCTCATACATCACCTATGATCCCATCCATTGTGGTGCATTGTATCAATGAAATTGAGCAAAGAGGCTTATCTGAGGTAGGACTGATTTTCTGAAAGATGAAACCTTTCATTATTAATTCTCTGACTATAGTCTTGGTTTGAATTTATAAAACTGGAGTGTCTCTAAACATTTCTGTGTTTAGGTGTTCAATTTTCAAGCAGTTTATCATTCTCATTTTCTTTTCCTCACACTAGTATATACTGAAGGGTTTTTAATAACACATTACAAGATTGTAGAATTCAAGATTTGTGTGGGTAAAGCATTGACTTCTGCTTGTAATTCCTGTCAACCAGGGTGGCAACAGCCCAGATTATTTTTGTGGTGCCTCTTTGGCTCTCTTGCCCGTAGCAATAATAGGAGCTTGCACTGTGCACACTCTGACCATTTCCAACCTAAAGTGGCAGTCCAGGTCTTTTTGACCCCGATTTGCATATCGTAATACGTCTACCGCCTGAACTGGGCAGACGCATTGGGTGTCCAGCAGTAGGCCCCTTTCAAAATGGCACCAGCCGCATCATTGGGGTTAACAGGGCGGTATGGCTGCCGACTCCATTTTGAGGCCATTGCCACTTCGTTAATGTCAGGCGAAACAAATTCAAATTGACTCTATTGAGTGTTAACTGAACCATTTGTAAGAAAAATACATAGTTTGAAAAGTAGTTTAAAGATTGACAGAAATATTTTCAATTTGAGTTTGTAAAATATAGATTAGGTTTAGTTGTATAGTACAAGTAACTGATGTCTCCTTTAGACTGGTCTGTACCGTATCTCTGGGTGTGACCGCACCGTGAAAGAGCTGAAGGAGAAGTTCCTGAGAGGGAAGAACATACCACTGCTCAGTAAAGTGGACGACATTCATGCAATCTGTGGTCTTCTGAAAGACTTTCTAAGAAATTTGAAAGAGCCCATTGTGACCTTCAAACTGTATTCAACGTTTGTAAATGCAGCAGGTTTGTAAGTTTTGGTTCTAATGATGAGCATTGAGAATAGAAAAGCCAGTTAGTTAAATAATTGCACGTGCAGATATGCCTCAGTATGGGCAATCCAGCTGCTATGTGTGTTTTTGAGGATGTATTTGATTCCAGTTGGTGCTGCCTTAGTTACTGTCATTCCTGTTTTAGCGGTTCAAAGCTCGAGATTTAAAACATCTTATTGATTCTTTAAAATATTTAGTGTTATATAAACTTTGAATTTACAGATTAGTTAATTTGAACACATGAAACTTCTGTTCCAGGAAGTTCCCAGGTTTCAAGCCCAATCAATGTTGTCAGATCTCACCACAATGACTTACGGTCACTGCAATTAGCCTCAGCACCTTTGTGTTAGCGAGGGGACAATCAGGCAGGTTCCTGCTCCTGAACACTGCCCTGTCACCCCTGATTGGAAGCACCTGTATATGGATATCAGCCAAAACAGTATTATGATTGGGAATGGCTGTGATGCCTCCTGTGGTTAGACAGCTTGCTGATATTTGTTGTAAAGGTGTGCATATGAAGAGCAGCCTTTTGGTGCAGCAGCTCCCACCTGTGAAATCACATCCCAGTGATCACCATCAGGAGCGGAGGGGAAAGTCTGGTGAGAAAATGAATGCAAAACTTGTGGTTCCACTTTTTTTTAAAAAAGCAAATTGGGCAACTATTTAGTTGGTTTAACTGGTACAATTGTAACACCGTTTCATAATTTAACATTAGATATAGGAACACCTTGGAAAGCAGTAAATCCACTTAGAGCATCAGATGTCCTAAACGGAAAGTAGCAGCAAGTGTTTGCTTTTTACTCCTTCTTGGAGTCATTTGTTTTCAAATCTGTTTTTGTGGCAAGTTTGCTGATAACATTAAGGAAATGAGTGGAGTGCAAATTATTGGACATGCCTAAAACTGATGTGAGACTATTACCTTTAGGTTTAAAAAAAAGTGTGACTGGTACTGTAGTACATCATTGTTTCAGTATATTGAAGGGAGATGAATTCTGCAATATATATTGAAGCTGGATTTATTTTTTCTTGGGAATGGGAAATGTAAATATAATTCATTTCACCAGTTAAACTGAGGTTCAGCCTTACTAACTGATCTTCACCTAAGGGTATAATTGTTGCACTGGTTGTTTCATCTGTTATATTTCATTCTATAGAAATTCCTGATGATGATAACAGCATTGCAGCAATGTACCAAACTATCAGTGAGCTGCCACAGCCCAACAGAGACACTTTGGCATTTCTGATGAATCACCTACAGAGGTATGTTTGGGCTTGGGATCTGTTGCAGTTCAGAGTATTGACTACATCAGGAGTGTCCAATTTTATGCAGCATTTGTCGCAACCAGTGAGTGGGTTGCATATGAATAACACTTATAGGTCAGAATCTTGATTTAAAATGTCTAATTCTCATTTTTATTTTTCCTTCTCTTTTTCTATCCCTTTTTTTAAACCCATCTCGCTAACCGTGGGTAGGGAGCGAATGCAGCATTGAGACTTTGGTGCATTGGAGGCAACAGTGTCAGTAGCCACTGCACTGGGGAATTGGTGAGCAGGGATGGTGCCCTATGCTTGGGAGGGGGTGTAGCTTGAGAGGCTTCTGGTTTCTTCCTTTCGTGGACTTGGGGGTGAAGTGGTGGCATACCCAGCCTCAGGAGTCCTTTTGTGGGCCTTATTAAGAGTTGTTTTGGATTTCTCCAAGAAAGACTGGCTAAGCCCTGACTGCAACCCTCTCCTGCTTCCAATGCAGAGCTGCATTGTTTGCAGCGTACTATTAATAAAAAACAGTCATGTTCAGAAATAGCTGATCAGCCAGTGGGAATGAAATGGACAGGTAGAACTGCTGGTGGTGTCCTATTGGAAGTGGGGAGTAGTGCCTCTAGGAGTGAGAGGTGGGTGTCAGCCAGCGCGCTTCTACTGTTCGCTAGCTGCATTATTTATCTGTTTTGTTATTCTCCGGGAGCTCGGCTGTTTCTGTTAGCAGGTGGGTTTTTTATTTTAGGAGCTTCTCCTAGGATTGTTTGATGTTCGGCAGTTAAAGTTGCTTGTTGTCCTAATTGCATAGCTTTAAAATGCTTTATGATAACCTGGATTTTTTTTTTAGCAATTTACAAGTTCTAGTGGTTCAGAAATGTTTTGTTTCATTTGAATATTCAAACAATTTGTTCTGTGTAACAATATCTGGGGCATCATTTATTGTTCATTTTAAATTGAAACCATTTAAAAGGGTTTACAGCTGATTCTCAGCATTTCATTGCATTGTAGGTGTTTATGTGGCCTGTGCACCTGTTAACTGACTATATGGTTCTGGACTGTTATACTGCTGAAAAGTCCTGGTTAACATTTCCTTGTTTCACTGGTTTTGTTGTGCAAGTAAACCAAAAAGTTGGCTACGTTTGATAGAGATCCAAACCCTAATTTTTCCTCCCTTTCTTAGAGTGGCTAGGAGCCCAAATTGCAAAATGGATATCAGTAACCTTGCCAAGGTCTTTGGCCCTACAGTTGTGGGTTATTCCACACCTGATCCAGACCCCATGTCAATGCTGCAGGAAACCAAACGACAACCAAAGGTATGTAACCAAGTTGTTGCAGAGCTTCTCTTGATCAAAACTTCTGGTAGCCATAATTTGAAATTCTCCAACGTGTACACTGAAAGCTTTCGGACAGCTACACTGTTACTGGTACAGTACGCACAAAGATGAAAAAGTGGAACTTGGGTAGTTCTCCCTGAAGGCACAAGACTGTAAGAGGGTTTCTGGTGTTCCCTGTTGGAAATCCATCTTATTTTGGCACTTTGTGCATCATGCTGCAAGCAACAGTCATGATAGCAGATCTCTTATCGTAAACATTTTTTTTGCCTTGAGCTAACAGTGAATCACACACAAACAAAAACCCGTGCCCTAGGATTTACTGATGTAAACACGTTGTTTTGCAGTCTCGCTAGTTCTCCATAGCTGTACGGGAAGTTTTCAGGTAAAATGGTAGCAAGCAGTCTTTGTCGTCCATCTGTTTTTGAATTGAACGCATCTAAAGCTTCTCCTTTTCTGGTAGGTGGTTGAACGTTTCCTATCTTTGCCAGTGGAATACTGGAGCCAGTTTACGATGGTGGAACAGGAGAATGTGCATCCTAATCATATCATTGAAAATTCTAACGCTTACAGCACTCCTGAAGTAAAAGGTAATACTTATGGTTATCAAAATTGATAAAATGGCATTCTGACTTGTTTTAAGCTTGATGGCTTGAAATAACTTATGGGATGGATTTTTCATGAGGAGCAAAAAAAAACCTTAGATGGTGTAGCAGTGTTATTCCAGCTAGGCTCAATTGTCAGGAGGTCGAGTTGAAGCCCCACTGCACGACTTGAGCACTTAATCTAGGCTGACGTTTTAGTGTAGTACTGAGTCCATTATGTCGTTGGAGATGCCATCTTTCAGATGAGACATTAAACCAAGCCCCGTCAGTGTTCAGCTGGATGTAAATGATCCTGTGGCACTATATTCAAAGAAGATCAGGGAGTTGGTTCTCTTGGTGACCTGGCAAATATTCTTCCCTCAACCAACACCACCAATCATCTCTGTGTTATTTGTGGGATCTAGCTATGTGCAAAATGGCTGCTCTGTTTACCAACATCAGTGACTGCACTTCAAAGTAATTCATGTAAAGTTTGAGAAAAGTGACATGGTGCTATATAAATGTAATTTTTTTTCTTTTGAGTAGCAGCTGGTAGTGTTGGGACCTTTTTTAAAATAAATTTTTACCTCTTTCCACCAATTAAATAACCATTGGTGAATTTCTTCTGGAATTTGAGAAGGAAACCTCCAGAAATTTTGTGGTGTTTCCTTACCAAAAATCGGGTCCGGAGATGCGCGCACATGTTGGACACACGTGAAGAGCCTTGGTTTGTTGTATGTTGTGTATTCATTTAGTGAAGAGCTTTTAACAGTCCTTTGTTATAAACCTGTAGATCAACAGTAGTTCTGATATCCAAACAACGAATAAAGTTTTACTTGGTTGGTCAGTGTTGGGCAGATCCAGTGGTTGGATCACTGCCTTGGGCTAGGTGCCAGCTATTTTTATTTTAAATCTGCTGCTTTGAGTAATCTGTGTGTGGTTGGGTAGAGTGATTAGGTGACAGGGTTTAGTTATTGAGCAGCTGTGTCCCATTAATACTACAAGTGACTGGTGCAGTATTTTTAACACTTGCTCATGGAGAACGAGTCTTGGTTTTGAATCTTGAATTTTACCCTCTACACACTCCCATTTTAAATATTCTGTCCCATTTTAGCCCAAATTATGGTAATTCCAAAGTCAAATGGTGCTTAAAACTATACTAGTGAGTGAACTAATGGAATCATTACAACAAATGCATTCATATAAGTTGGCAGGCAATTTAATTTTTAATTTACCGCCACAAAAAGTGTCCAATGGTAATAAAATAAAAACAATGTTGTATGTACATCCGTTGGGTTATCAAACTGGATATGTGACTTTCCACTCAATGTTGCCTCTCACCAAAGTAACTGATGTGATAAAACCATATTGTCCACATCTTCATTGCTAAAGAAGGGAGGCCAAGTAGAAAGTATTCATCTGTTTTTAATGTGTCTCCAACTTGTTAGATACGAATTTTCATTCATTCTTCCATGAAAACTCCCCTTTCCAGGTCTTCACTAGCTTCTGGAACTGTTCCAATGACGCACATGATAGCATGCCCCACTTATATCCTGGAGCAGCTATATTACTCTGCATGCAGACTGCACTTTGCACCTAAGCCAGAAAATGTTAGTATCAGTTAGTGAGGTACTGCTGTGTATGCAGGCACTGCAGATCTCCTAGGTCAAACCTGGTCGATGGGGGACCCAGACTGATCAAAAGTACAGATTTACCTGCAAATAAAGCTGCTCCAGGACACTAGGGCCACCCACGAACAGCTCTGAATGTTAGTGCAGATCTGAGATATCGGGTCTCTAGAGAAAGACAATGAGTAACTAAACATAAACTCATGGAAAGTGTCTTAATATAAATTTCATTTTGGGTTTCATTTTTGCATCTTCTAATTTATATTTTTCTTCCCTAGTGAGCATGCTTGGGCCACTTACCACCCCTGAGCACCAAATAATTGGCAAGACCCCCTCGTCCAGCTCCTTATCGGCACGAGTCAAATCCAGTCTGACCAAGACCACTCCCAAGTAAGTCTCATCTGCTCCTGCATTTTAGAATCTTAAGTGAGAAATGATTGTTGAATCCTGCTGTTTAATTACCATATTACAGGTGCCGGTTTTTATTTTGATTACTCCCCAGATCTCTGGGAAGAGTGTGCATGACTTGCTTTTCCATCTCTGCCAATGCCACTTCAAAGTGACTGGAGATGATATGATATCGTTCTCTTGCCCTTGAGTGTCTCACTTGTGCTTGTGCGCTCTCTCCCCTCTCGCCCGTATTCTCTTCCCCCTTGCCCTCCCTTTTTCACGGTCGCTGCTCCATGTCCGCACTCTCCTGAGTGGAAGTGCTGGCTTCTATTTGGTGCCTCCGTGTAGTAACCTGGCTGAAATTAGGAATTTTGTGTGCGCAAATCCTACGTCTCATCCCTCCCTTATGCAGGATGTGTTATCTAATGTGCTGCATTGGAGAGCTGTGTTCTCTACTGCGCAGTGCCATTTCCTGGGGCAGAATGTGTGGTCTTTTTCAATGACATCAATCAGTTTAAAATAAACTGGTTAATGTCTCCATTAAAATAGTGGACAGAACATATTCAACATTCACACGATAAGATAACACAGCTTAATCTCCAGGTGTCTAGAATTATGGTGAAGAATTGTTTTTGTAATTTCTCCTGTTGACAAACCAGTGTAATATTTTATAACCAGAAAGTTTAAAGAATAATTATTCTGAATCGTTGGGTGCAACATTTATATCATTTGGGTCTGACTAAGTTCTAAACGTACCCTTTTTTAAAAAATTGCTTGGTGATCAACTTGAAGCGACAAATGGTGTGTGTACTCAGTGCCATAATTGTCTCATTGCTACTGCTTTTAAGAGGATTAAAGTTCTTTTCTACTCCTGTGATAAAATTTATAGCCTTGAAATCTGACGTGCAAAATAGTAAACAATTGCCACAAAATGTCCCTTCCCAGATTAATACCCTTCTATTTCTTGCAGGTTTGGAAGCAAGAGCAAGTCATCGATCAATTTCAATCGAACTGGAACCTTTTTTGCCTCCCCAATGTTGAAGTAATCACAAGTTAACCAAATGGTCCCAAAATCAAATTAAACCAGCTCCTTGTGTTAACTGCAGTTTTTAGTATTATCCTCTGCATAATACAGCTATCCTAATACAGTAGTTTTATACTTTGCATCAGATGTTAATAATGTGTAATCACCAATCTAATCCTTAGATGTAATGTAGCTGATGTCTGTTATTAGTGATGGTACTTTTTTTTTAAATGCTGTGAGCTTGTTTTTAAGTATATAACTTCTCTATTCCTGTTTTGTAAAACTATTGCTAACCAGTATGATGGGGAGGCTGAGGGTTGAATTTTGTAAAATGTAGACCAAGATCTGGTTTAGAAAGCCACTGATACCTGCCTCAGAAAACTACAACACTAAAAGTCCAGAGTAAAAGATTATTTTACAAAGTCACGGGCTGTGGGAACTGTTACTGCAGAATGGGAAATATTTGCAGGCAAATTAAAGGATTGCTACATCCAGTGAATTTTAATATATGCTACTGACTGAAAATTTCTGTCTTAGTATTGAGCTGGCACAATTTTGTTTCCATAATTGCCTGCTGTTTATGGAGCTATTAATTGGGACTTTTTTTTAAAATGTACTACTGTTGTGCCTGTAGCCCTGAAATTAGACGTACAAAATCACATATAAGAAACTCATTTTTAAAATCCTTAAACTTCTTGCAGCTTTGGAGGTTAAAAGCTGTTTTGAGGGTAACTTGTGTATATGTGGCAATTTCATAATGTGTTACCAGTTCCTTTCCTTTTGACTTGTATGTTAATTCTGTGGTTTCCCTCTATGCTTTAGTGGGATTCTACCACGAAGCAAATATGTCATTGAATGAGTTTGCTGCCTTCATGGTTTCTATCCATTGCAGGCACATGCTGACTTCTGCCAGCTTTCAACCTAATCACATTGGCAGCAGTTTTTATCCACTCACAAAACAACCCTTTTTTTTTAAACCTTGTCGAAGCTGCAGCTTTGCAGCACGACATCAATAGCTGTCAAGCCATTCGAATCACCAATGGCATTTTTGCTACGGGTGTTTGAGGTGCTGACAATCTGGGCACCACAGAGCATTCGTTGAACTGTCAAAGCAAAGAAATTGGTTTCATAAAATGCATTGCAAATTGAACAGTTACCATTTTGTACACTGCTCTCAGCAAAGGACTGGGCACGGAAATCTTCAAATTTGGGATTACCATGGCCGTCTCAGTGATTTAATAGAGGTTGCATTGTAAAACCTTGCAGGTTATAATTTATTTGCTGTTTTTGATTTTTGTTAAAGATAGCAAATTTAAATCCAGTTCCTCTAAATACTTTCTAACCCATTGATAACCAGAAGCTTCTCCCAAAAAAAAGCATTGAAATGTTTTCTTCTGTTTAATCTGATTTATGATGCCTGTGTGTATGTATGTAAGCAGACATTGTAATTTGTAATCCATTTTGAAGTGCAGAATTAGATTGGGCACAGGCTGATGCCAAGTGCTTTATGACTTGCAATATGCATTAATATACTTCTGCATTCCTATTGTGCAGAGTTATTGAATGCATTAGATACCTATAAGCAAATAGAAAATTGCTACTGGAAGTAGAAGCATGTTAGCGCCAACTAATGAACTGTACGTTATGTGGACTAGATTCTAAACTATAGATTATGGTGTGATATAAATGTAGCTTTTACAGGACTTGTGAACACATCTATTCCCTTTTACTTGTTTTATTTTTTAATATCCCTTTGTCATTTGAGTGGTAACCGTTATAAAAGGGCCTGTACCAAAGATTTGCCTGCCTGTATAAAACTTGCCTGTATAAAACTTGCCTTTAGCTGTAGTATCCTTGCTTCATCAGCCACCTATTGCAGAACTGCAGTAAAACCTGTTTTCTTGGGGACTTTGTGGGTCTCAGCCACAAAAGCTAAATCCCAGTGAAAATTGATGCAAGCTGTCAATAACACAGCTTTGTTTTTCATCGTTCTCACCATTCTGTGGAAGAAGGGTTTTAGTATTAAAGGCTTTAGTCTCTGAAGTGTGTGTAACCATTTGAGGATACACCTGTGTATCAGCTGAGGGATCATTGCAGCTTTATTGATGAATACGTAAAATTGAATATCATCTTAAATGGTACCGTGCATTGTATGTAGGTTTCACTGCATTGTTGTGCAATGCATGATCTGATGTTTCAAAATCTTCAGTTAAATAAGTGCAGTGATCAGTTCTCTGGTGTTTTGTCTTTTTTTACTCTTACTGTGGAAACAGCTCACCCCTCAGTGGAACCTCACTGTTTCCTTGCCTTAGAATTTGGTATTCTGTTTTCTCCTTGCCATGTTTAAGAAAATTAACTAAACTGTGACTGAAACAGCTCTGCTTTTACAGATGTACAGTGCCTGTGCCTATTCACAATGATATGTACAGAATAAGTATCTCAACCTTACATGTGCTATTCCTATGTACTTTTAAAAACACACTCTACAGTGCATGTAGATATCAGAAGCTTACAGGGAGGTGGGAATTTTGGTATTGTAGATATCCCAGTTGTGCAATAACTTGACAATCTCTTGTAGACTTTCCAGTCAAAGGATGAGAGACCTTTTGACTAATACTATAATGTATGTAATGCACATTGCAATAATACCCCACTGAGAGCTCACCCACACAGTGAACCAAGGTGTACAAAAGATTGTGTTTGACGGGTGCAATCCAACAGTGGGTTATGTGCCCAAGTCAACCTGTTGAGAATGGGCCAGTCCTTTAGTTAACTAACTTCAACTCCTTTTTATATGAAGCCCCCAAGATCTCCTGAACAATTAGTGATAGTCACAATGTTTTGTGGGTGAACTTCATGAAGGACAATATGTCAGAAAAGATAAATACGCAAGACCACTGTAAGCAGTTTGTGGTTTTGTGCACTAATTCAGGTAATAACAGATTATCCTCAGATGCTGCTAAGATTGAGGTAACTTTCAATTGATCTTTTCCCAGGATTTTCTTTAAGTGAACCATAACACTCTGGGATGTGTTCCAAGGGGATGGTATATTTCCCTTAACCTGCTCACAGTTACAAAAATAACTCCCCTACCTGCTCCTAACCCATCAACACTTCAAAACCGAGAAATGGGATTCAGTGATGTTTAAAATTGGTAAACCAGCACCCTAGACAAAATGCACAAAGCAAACATAATTGGGTATAGTGCATGCTACCATAGCCTTGTACATACTCAGTTTACACTGGTATTACAGTGAGAGAACATAAGTCATAAAATTGCTACTGCAAACCACTTGTGTTTAAAAAGTGGTACTAAAAACAGCTTTCAGTGGGATTACTCTGTTACAGTGTAGAGATAAGTTATGGTGGTTCTGAGCCATACAAGCTAGGAAGGTCCCAGGTTGTATCTATGGCCTCTGCTCAGTTACCAGTGCTACCGTTGACGACAAGTATCCCTAGGTTAGAGAGAAAGAGAAATCAGTCAGGTTTACTGCTGGAAAGTGTGGAAGTGAGGTGAGGACGGGATCAGGTTTGTCTGTGATGCAGCCTCTCTTCAAGGTTGATTAGTCTCTGAACACTCATTTTTGAGACTAATGTGGACAATTGCCACTTGGATGAGGTACTGGAGTGTACGTACTGAGTGTGGAATTGTATCCCAGTAAGAGTTGATGCTCTCAGCAGAGAGGAGGAATAAATTTTTAAAAAGCATTCTAAAAGCGGTTACCTTTTATTTCATAAGCTGTATTCAAGGATTTCTGCTGTACGGTGGAGCTCTCCTATATACCATTTAAACAACTCCTGCCCTGAAAGATATGTGGCTAGTTACAGAACAACATTGTGACAGGATTTATTTTCAAACTTATCTCAAGCAGTTCTTGTTAAATTTTATATTACACATAAGTGGGGCTTTAGCTGTTAAATGATGTAGCGTCAGAGAAGTTTGTTTAGTGGCAGTTGCAAACCAGTGGATTTCTTTTCTAAAACTAAACTTAAAGTAAACATGGACTTAAAACAGAATTAAATTATAATATTTATAGCAATGCTGTTAACCATTCCATGATTCTATTTAATTGTAAACAGCACAGAAGGAGGCCATTTGGCTCAGAGCCTGTGCTGCATTAAATGTTGATTTCTTTCGGAAAAGTGGTCTAGAAGCGTATGTTCACACCACAATGATGAGAGCTTTATTGTTTAAGCTCAATGCAGTGGCTAAGCTCCTGAATAGAACTGAAAGCAGAATCAAGGGCTTCCCAGGCTTCTATAACGAAGCAGTCCGAGCCCGCATGCACCAAGACCTGGATAACATCCAGGCTTGGGCTCATAAGTGGCAAGTAACGTTCATGCTAGACAAGTGCCAGGCAATGACCATCTCCAACAAGAGAGAGTCTAACCACCTCCCCTTGACATTCAACGGCATTACCATTAATATCCTGGGGGGGGTGGGGTCACCATTGACCAGAAACTTAACTGGACCAGCAATATAAATACTGTGGCTACAAGAGTGACTCACCTCCTGACTCCCCAAAGTCTTTACCCCCATCTACAAGGCACGAGTCAGGAGTGTGATGGAATACTCTCCACTTGCCTGGATGAGTGCAGCTTGAACAACACTCAAGAAACTCGACACCATCCAGCATAAAGCAGCCCGCTTGATTGGCACCCCATCCACCACCCGAAACATTCACTCCCTTCACCACCGGCGCACAGTGGCTGCAGTGTGTACCATCCATATGATGCACTGCAAAACTCGCCAAGGCTTCTTCGACAGCACCTCCCAAACCCGTGACCTCTACCACCTAGAAGGACAAGAGCAGCAGATAGATGGGAACAATACCACCTGCATGTTCCCCTCCAAGTCACACACCAACCCGACTTGGAAATATATCGCCATTGGGTCAAAATCCTGGAACTCCCTTCCTAATAGCACTGTGGGAGAACCTTCACCACATAGATTGCAGCGGTTCAAGAAGGCGGCTCACCACCACCTTCTCAAGGATGGGCAATAAATGCTGGCCTCACCAGCGACACCCACATCCCATGAACGAATAAAAAAAAAGTCCTCATTCTGGACGAGTCCTGACGGACATAGTTGCCAGACTGGGCCTGTGGCAGGTGGTGTGCAAACCAACATGAGGTAAAAACCTACTTGACCTCGTCCTCACCAATCTACCTGTCCATGGCAGTATTAGTAGGAATGAACACTGCACAGTCCTTGTGGAGACGAAGTCCCGTCTTCACACTGAGGACACCATCCAACATGTGTGGTAGCACCACTGTGCTAAATGGGATCGATTCAAAACTGGGCATCCATGAGGCACTAGGCCATCAGCAGCAGCAGAATTGTATTCCAGCACAATCTGTAACCTCATGGCCCAGCATATTCCTCACTCTACCATTACCAACAAGCCAGGGGATCAACCTTGGTTCATTGAGACGTGTAGAAGAGCATGCCAGGAGCAGCACCAGGCGTACCTAAAAATGAGGTGCCAGCCTGGTGAAGCTACAACTCAGGATTACATGCATGCTAAACAGCGGAAGCAACATGCTATAGCCAGCTAAACGATTCCACAACCAACGGATCAGATCAAAGTTCAATTGTGAATGGTGGACAATTAACTAACAGGAGGAGGAGGCTCTGTGAACATTCCCATCCCCATCCTCAATGATGGCAGAGTCCGGCACATGAGTGCAAAAGACAAGGCTCAAGCGTTTGCAACCATCTTCAGCCAGAAGGGCCGAGTGGGTGACCCATCTCGGTGGTCTCTTGATATCACCACCATCACAGAAGCCAGACTTCGGCCAATTTGATTCACTCCACGTGATATCAAGAAACGGCTGATTGCACTAGATACAACAAAGGCTATGGGCCCTGACAACATCCCGGCTGCAGTGCTGAAGTCTTGCGATCCAGAACTCGCTGCGCCTCTAGCCAAACTGTTCCAGTACAGCTACAACACTGGCATCCACCTGACAATGTGCAAAATTGCCCAGGTATGTCCTGTCCACAAAAAGCAGGACAAATCCAATCTGGCCAATTACCGCCCCATCAGTCTACTCTCAATCATCAAAGTGATGGAAGGTGTCATCGACAGTGCTATCAAGTGGCACTTACTCACCAATAACCTGCTCACCGATGCTCAGTTTGGGTTCCAGACCTCATTGCAGCCTTGGTCGAAACATAAACAAAAGAGCTGAATTCTAGAGGTGAGGTGAGAGTGCCCTTGACACCAAGGCAGCATTTGACTGAGTGTAGTACCAAGGAGCCCTAGTAAAATTGAAGTCAATGGGAATCAGGGGGAAAGTTCTCCAGTGGCTGGAGTCATACCTAGCACAAAGGAAGATGGTAGTGGTTGTTGGAGGCCAATCATCTCAGCCCCAGGACATTGCTGCAGGAGTTCCTCAGGGCAGTGTCCTAGGCCCAACCATCTTCAGCTGCTTCATCAATGACCTTCCCTCCATCATAAGGTCAGAAATGGGGATGTTCGCTGATGATTGCACAGTGTTCGGTTCCATTCGCAACCCCTCAGATAATGAAGCAGTCCAGGCCTGCATGCAGCAAGTCCTGGATAATATCCAGGCTTAGGCTTATAAGTGGCAAATAACATTCGCACCAGACAAGTGCCAGGCAATGACCATCTCCAACAAGAGAGTCTAACCACCTCCTCTTGACATTCAATGGCATTACCATCAGCAAATCCCCCACCAACATCCTGGGTGTTACCATTGACCAGAAACTTAACTAGACCAGCCACAAACTGTGTGGCTACGAGAGCAGGTCGAGAGGTTGGGTATTCTGCGGCGAGTGACTCACCTCCTGATTCCCAAAGCCTTTCCACCATTTACAAGGCACAAGTCAGGAGTGTGATGGAATACTCTCCACTTGCCTGGATGAGTGCAGCTCCAACAACACTCAAGAAGCTCGACACCATCCAGGACAAAGCAGCCCGCTTCATTGGTACCCCATCCACCACCCTAAACATTCACTCCCTTCACCACTGGCGCACCGTGGCTGCAGTGTGTACCGTCTACAGGATGCACTGCAGCAACTCGCCAAGGCTTCTTCGACAGCACCTCCCAAACCTGCGACCTCTTCTAGAAGGACAAGGGCAGCAGGCACACGAGAACACCACCTGCACGTTCCCCTCCAAGTCACACACCATCCCGACTTGGAAATATATCGCCATTCAAAATCCTGGAACTCCCTTCCTAACAGCACTGTGGAAGAACCTTCACCACACGGACTGCAGCGGTTCAAGAAGGCGGCTCACCACCACATTCTCAAGGGCAATTAGGGATGGGCAATAAATGCTGGCCTCGCCAGCGACGCCCACATCCCCTGAATGAATTTTTTAAAAATTGAGTATTAAATGCCCTTTTTAATCATTGTATGGCTGTGGTGTACATTACGTTTTCCCATAAAATATCAAAGACACTTTATACAGAGGAATTACTAGATGAAAAAAAGACCAAGGTCCATCTCGTTCTCGGTCCTCTGCTATCCTGGTAGTTGCATGGTACAAAGTTAATGGGCGTTGTTGACTAATCATGGAAATCAATCAATCTCTTTCTATTAGTCCACAACAGACCCAGACATGAGGTGAGGAAACTGTGGTGGAAAGCTTGTTCCATTGCATTGTCAGTTAGAGATCTCTTGAGAGGAACATAGGTACTACCACAAGAAGTATTTTTTTTCTCCTAAACTAGATTCCTGTTGATGCAGAACCTATAATAGCTTTTAAAAGGGAACTGGGAATGGATGGCTCGTTCAGAGAGCTACCACAGGTGCCTCAGACTTTATGGGTGTCAATGTAGAATGAGACATTATTCATTATAGCTAAATCATGAAAAATTAGCTTTTTTAAAAAAAAAGCCAGCTGAGTGTGGATTGCCCCAGATAAGAGATGTACTTTACACTATCTAGCCTGGTGCCTTGCTCTTTTCCCTTTGTTTAATCGTAAACACTAATAAGTAGTTATTGCCTGACTGTCACCTTCTGTTAAGGTGGTGTTTTCTGTCAGAGAGCTCAGACATATCTGGTGTGATCTTGTACTATTTCTAGTGCATACCCTTATGGTAAAAGATACATTTCCCCATGGTCTGCTATTCCAGATACTTTGCGCACAGTCACGTTTTGGTCCTTGGTCAGGAAATACAGGCTTGCCTATAGAAGTTGACTTTTGCATTCAGCACAAGTGAAAAGTATCTAGAACAGGGCTGCATTATAAGATTTTATTTTGTTGAACAATTGAGGAACTTCAAACTCTTCTATCACAAGAGGATAATTCTCATAACCCATTGTACACCTCACTTGTAAAATGAAACATTGCCATGTTACACATGCACAACAGCAAGATAATTTAGAAGAGGCTATTCACAAAAATGGAGTTGCCCAGATACAATATAGAATGAATGCCTAAAAGTAACAAATACATGGTTCAAGAAACAAACTGCAAGCAAAACTTGTATTCTTAATTCCTCATCTTAGATTAGAGTCCTTAAATTCTTTCCTTGATGTCTTGTGTGGTATTTATTCCAGTGCTGGTCCGTTTCTCTTTTCCACCTCCTCCTTCCCACCCCCCAGCTGTTGGTATGCTTCTTTTACATGGATGAATTATAAGTTATCACGACAGCGATGAGAAATGATTCATTACAAGAAATTCTACAGCCTAACAGTTAGTTATTTAAGTGGCTGACAAATCAGGTTGTGTATAGTATTGATCACATTTTTGGCAATTCTAACTTTTCCTTTAGGTAACAAATGCTGAAAACTACTAATTTCAACCCAAGTAACTTTTTTTGATCCAAAGCGATTTGAAATTGAGGGAAAAAATTCCCCATAGTTTCAAAACTCCTCCCCTCCAAATAATTAATCATCATTGCATCTCTCCTCACACCAGAGTTACAAAATGAAATGTAACCATCTAACAGCTTCAAGTAACCATGATGTGGAGATGCCGGTGATGGACTGGGGTTGACAAATGTAAAGAATCTTACAACACCAGGTTATAGTCCAACAGTTTTATTTGAAAATCACAAGCTTTCGGAGATTATCTCCTTCTCACCTGACGAAGGAGATAATCTCCGAAAGCTTGTGATTTTCAAATAAAACTGTTGGACTATAACCTGGTGTTGTAAGATTCTTTACAGCTTCAAGTAAGTTAGTTGGAGCGATGGCTGAGATGATGATACCTGGAACACTGCTTTTAAAGAAAAATGACAGCCTGTCGATTGTGAATACAAGAAACCGCTCGACCTTCAGTTCTACCTGAAAATCTACACCTTTCTTGCTGAATTGACTAAATTTAGAGCAAGAAAATACCTAGCAATCCTGTCATTTTAGTGGCCAGCATCACAGATAAACTCCAGGACCTGAATATGCTCCATGTTTTCCTGACTTTTTCCCCCTCCATTTTCATGCAATCCCATGATTTTGTTTAAACTAGGATTAATGTAATGTTTGTCTTTGTTTTACACACTGTAGGGGGAGGGAAGAGATTATTCACTGATCCAAATTCACATTAAAATTTAAATGGCCACAGAGCCGGCGTGTTCCTGACATATTCAAGGTAAGCAGGATCATGTCCCCACCTCGTCATTGCTTGTTTTTCTAGAATCGGAATTCCACTTACATGGGTGAGCAAGTACCACAGAAATACTGGGGAAAGCACACTGACATACTCCACTCCCTTCATTACAGTAGAAGCAGAGATGAACAGGCCAGTCCACTGAAGCATTTCTCCCAGGTAGTTTGGGTGACGACTGTAAGCCCAGAGTCCATGTCGAATGAATTTGCCCTGATGGGGGGGGGAAAAATTACATTTTCAAATCCTTGCAAGAACATTTCCTTTTGTTTTGACTTCTCCATTAACCCCTGTCCCACTGAACAAACACATCATGCTATTAGTGATAACTAATTTTATTTCCAAAGACCTTAATGCTACCCTGTCCTGTGGGAAGACTAATGATTATAACCCTGGCATTAGGCTAATGAAATTAAACATCTCTGCTGCAATTGTTACCATTATGATTAGGCAGTTTTCAAAAGCTTAATTGTACAAGAGTGTTTTTGTGAAAAGTGCAGGTTTGAAATTTTGCATGTAAAAGTTGCAAACTGCTTGAATTTCCATCAGTATATCAGATTTTCAAACTGCATAGTGTTAGTAAACTAACTCCTACCTTTACTTTTAATGCTGTACAAACAGAGGAAAAATTCATTGGGAAACAGAAGGGTGTAATACTTAAAATATCAAATTTCTGTACTGTCTTCAAATGTACATTTCCAATACACCAGCGAGAAATGTTCAACTTGCTGACTGGTACAGTACTTTGTTTTTCAACGTCTTCAATTGGATTTGTATGATATTAGACAGTAATGGATGCTTGGAAATAATCTAACCAGCTAGTAGTCAGTCCCTTTTTTGGGGACTTAATTTGATGTTTGAGTCTTATTCCTATGCTCAAACCAGCTATCAGCACTGAAACCAACTGCTTGTCCACTCTGTACTAGTCATATTGGAGCATTAAATAGTCATTACAGCAGGTTTGTTGAAATTTGTAGTTCATCATTGAGGAATATTGCATCCGGTGTATAACATCACTATCATGAGGCAACCTGAGCAATTCCTATATTAGCTGGACGATGTATCCTAGTAAAGAACTGTATAACTGCAGTGAGTTCCTGTTATATTTTTCTCTTTTGGCCAACCAGTACAAGTATCCTGGAGATTGTAAGTGGTAAATGACCTAATTATGTTCCCCCTCTCCTCCCACCCCTGGGGGGAAAGGTCCAAAAAAAAGTACAGTACAAGATCACTTACAGCATTATTAGCATCACTTTTGAAATTCCACTTCTGCTGGTCTGCAATTGCTTCTATAGCAAAGCCCGAAGTCCAGATTGCCCATCCAGTATAGTCTCTGACACACAAAGGCTGGTCCTTTTCCTGAGTGTTTAGAATTAGTGTTGGAAGAAGTGTTACGAAGATCCATACACCTAGAAAGCAGAAACAAAACTTTACATTTTAATGTGGCATACCAAAATAACATTCAGGAGTCAAACTTAACTATGGTATTTTAGCACCATCCAATGGTGCTCCACTACAACATTGCTTGCCAGATCTTGTGTGTTTTTTTTTTTAATATTGGCATCGTGGGAAAGGAACATGTACCAATTTATCTGCCTGTGGAAGTTCAGAAGGTTATGGTGACGTAGCTGAGAGAATCAGCAGTAATCAATATGACCATCACAGCCATAGTAGTACACATATACGGCTCACTCCCTACCCTTATGTACACTAACCCATGCTTTCTGTCTACCACACCAACAGTATAAATAGGCCTCTCCAGGGGGTGACATTGTGAAATTCTCCCAACAGATTTTGGACTCGACAACACTCCTGCTACTAACTGGTGAAATCAAGTGATAAACTTATATTTCACAACCTAGCCATATAGCAATTGGCTAGGAAATCAGAACTCCCTATACTCCTTGAAATAGTGCCAGGGGATCGGCTGTGGATAGTACTTAGTGGAAGGAAATTCTATGGGTACTTTTTGTTAACCATCCTCAAACAGTCAACTTAAAGTCTATAGATTTATACAATTGTTCTTAGTCAAATTTCTTGCCAGGCCAGGGACTGTAGGTTCCAGGGAAAGTCTATTCTTTTTAAATGTGAGCTGGGACTTCAGTCTGGTCTGGGAGTTAATCCAGAGTTGTCTAGCCCAAACAAAATGGAGCACTGACTTGATGGTGGGTCTCCAATGTAAACAATTTAACATTTCTAAAATCAAGCCTTCCTCATTTCTCATGGAGTGATTCTCTTTTATTTAAATGTTGAGGCATTCAATATAATGAAATGAACTGAAACCCCACTCTCAAGCAAGTAAAAATAACTTTGTGCTGAGTTCCTGATCTGAGCTGTAGTGTGTGGAGTCTGCAGTATCACCACCCCTCCCCAACAACACCTGGGAGGAAAGGGGCCAGATCTGGGCAGTCCTTGCTTCCCTCTGGTGGCTGGCTGCAGACCTACTGGTGCCCATCCTGTCAGCCAAAAGAAGGGGATTAAAATACAAAGGGGGAAAACATTCTCTTAATAACATTATAAATATATATATATATTTATAAAGAAAACCCAAAACCTTCCAAGGAAGCTCACCTTGAAGAGTCCAGTAAACGAAGAACTGTTTGGGATTGTTGCGAACTTGATGAAAACGTTGGTCGCGACCTTCCTTTAACAGTCTCAAGAACAGGAACAAGCCCAATCTGGAATTGAAAAAACACTCTCAATACTCCCTCAAACTTGAGTTGTCTTTACAGTTTAGTTCCTCTCTATTAAGCCTTTGCCTAACTATTTGGTGCCCAGAACACTCTGTATATCTTGTCCCTGGTGCTAAGTGGGTGCACTCCCGACTACAGCTCTAGTGTTGGGGGTTAGTCAAGGGAAAATGTTCTGCACCAATGCTGCCTGTTAAAAGTTTCAATACAGTCTGAATCCGGAGTCCAAGCCCGACCAGAGCCCTGAGTGAAGCAGAGCAAGACTCCCTGGATGGAGGGAGTCGCTTTCTGTTCAGGCCCCAATCCCCAATTTACACGTGAGAAGCTGAGGCCGCAGCTAAATGCGTGGTGTGAACGGACCGTCATTTCTTATTTCACCACTTTCTCAGCACAGGTCTCCAAGTGGATGTTTTTCCCATTTACTGACAGCTGTCCTTTGTCATTAGCCACGAGTATTATACGAGCTGCTCCTAGTTGAAGTTAGAAAAAGACTGGGTTGCATTCCTAGCACTTGGTAAAGGCAGTGCAGAAAGGAGAATACACGCAACAGCTCTGTTTAAAATCATTTTTTTTTTCTTTTTCCAGTTACAGAAATATAAATTATCTTGTAAATACCCCTTTGTGGCTGGTAAGTGCACTGCATGAAATGCAATTGAGCCTCCACACCAGAAACTCCTAGGTTTGATCCCTGGGTTGTGCTGAATTAGCTGATCTCAGCCTTGGCAGCAACACAGTCATCACAGCTAGTCTCAGGCTGAAGAGAGAGGGATGGTCAGCTCAGGTTCTGGTCCTTCTGGCAAGTGAATATTTGTGGGCAGAATTGGGCTTGGCTGTGATACTCTCCATGGTTAAACAGCTGGCTGCCATTCAATGTCACTTTAAGCTCCCACAAGAATAGTCACTAGGCGATGTATGGAAGGGCCACTTCAAGGAAAATTAAAGCTTACTCATAGTGCATTATTCCCAGTCTGGGAAGATTTGTTTCTGATGGCATTTGTGTACAATTTAAAAACGGGAGGCCCGATGCATTGAGGCACTAATGTACTTTACCACAAAGTGATAGAATGCAGATTCATGCCCATAATCCTCCACTTGCTGAGTTACCAGTCCTGGCCATGCCAGCATGGGAAGCTGGTGGCCAGGCACTGGGCATTGCCTGTAGGCCAACACCTGCAGACAAAGCCTGGGAGCAGATCACACATCTGCCAACTTAGCCAGCGACAGCATTTGTAAAAGTGACAGTGAAAAAATGTCTTAAAAGAAAATCCCACACAAAGATAAAACATTGGTTTTTGAAATCTGTTTTTTTTTTAAGTGTGATTGTACAGAAAAGATCCATTTTCTTAAGATGGGATGGAATAGTTTGCAGCCAAAATAAAGCATGCATGAGGCTCAGCTCAGGTTTTGCTTCTGAATCTGTTCTGCTGTATTCTCACCTCACGCCCCACACGGTTACCAACACACTCTGTATTTGCTGTCTGAGGTAACTGGTGCCATTCCACTTGTAACTCAGATGAGTCAATATGATAAAGGTCCCTGATCCTGTAAACAAGTGAACTATATGTTACTGAATGGAACTGCAGAATATGAAACTGATATTTAAAGGAGAAACACAGGGACAAGCCTGCAGATGCATTGAGATTCTTGAGCAAGGGAACACTAACATATGTTCATTATTAGCTTGTGTGCTTATTGCATAGAAATTACAACACAGAAACAGGTAGTTCGGCCCATCCACTCCTTGCTGGTGTTTATCCTCCACATGAGCAGTATCCTAATCCCATGTGCCACACTGTTCCCATATCCCTTTATTCCCCTTTCCTTCAACCGCCTATCTAACCTATTAAATGTTGACATGGTCTCTGCTTCAAGTCACTAACTGAGTGCATTCCTCAGTCTCTCAACCATGTGTGTGATTTTTTTTCTTACTCTCTGTCTAGATCTCTTACCTTTAATTGTATAGCTATGCCCTCTGGTTCTAGGCCACTGTCCTATCCCTTCATGATTTTAAACACCTCTATCAAATCACCCCTTGATCTCCTCTGTTCTAAAGAAAACAGTCCCAATTATTCAAGACTTATTAAAACACAAGTAAACAATCAGCGGTCCAAGAATAGTCAAATACTATTGCATAAAGGATACTTGTGATCATTCATTGTATATGCACATAACTATTAACAGAAATGAGTTTGTTTGGCTGCTACACTGAATAGGACCATTAGAAAAAAAGTTATGCAACGACCAAATCCGGAGAATGTTTTATAACATCCAAACCAATCGTTACCTAAACGCCAGAGAATGTCCAGTCTTTCAAAACACAAAGAATAAAGAAAGGTGCAATAAGAACTGGAAACAAATTGAACTCCCATCCAATTCCGCCAACCCACGCTGTACCGTTTGTAACTTCCTTGTCGCTAACCTGCCAAGTCATAAAACTTCTCGGTTTGCAGAATGCTCGCTACAGCCCAAAGAATCCACTGTATGGCCACATCTGTCACCGCGCATTTAACCAGAATACTGCCCATAATTGACCCGAACCAAACTGAAAGCCCGGGCAGTGCCTGGGAGCACCTGTCAATCACAGGGCGGAAGTACCACTCCAGTCCTTCGCATGGGAGGAAGGGATTTTTTTTCCTTAATGCCTTTTTGAATAATCCATAAAGCAGATTGAAAATGCCTGTGTAGAAATATTGAATGCAGTTGCCCAGTAAATACAATTCATTAAAATACAAGGAAGAAATCAGCGCGTGTTGAGCTTTGGAATTATGGCCTTTCTTGCAGAAATTTCGTACAATTTCCGCTCGTAACTACAGAAATGTAACCCATGCATTAATACTGCACTGTGAAAAATGTATGAACACTGCAACCCTGATTCATAAACTAAAAAAAACATTATAAACGTTGTATAATATAGTGCCGTAATATTGCACTGCATGCCCCACCTGCAGGGGCGGGGCCTGGAATATTGGGTCAGCGTGTGCTGTTAGTTTCCTGGAGTTCTTTGCCTTCTAAAAATTAGGAACATAGGAACAGGAGTAGGCCATTCAGCCCCTCGTGCCTGCTCCGCCATTTGATAAGATCATGGCTGATCTGTGATCTAACTCCATATACCTGCCTTTGGCCCATATCCCTTAATACCTTTGGTTGCCAAAAAGCTATCTATCTCAGATTAAAATTTAGCAATTGAGCTAGTATCAATTGCCGTTTGCGGAAGAGAGTTCCAAACTTCTACCACCCTTTGTGTGTAGAAATGTTTTCTAATCTCACTTCTGAAAGGTCTGGCTCTAATTTTTAGACTGTGCCCCTTACTCCTAGAATCCCCAACCAGTGGAAATAGTTTCTCTCTATCCACCCTATCTGTTCCCTTTAATATCTGATAAACTTCGATCAGATCACCCCTTAACCTTCGAAACTCCAGAGAATACAACCCCAATTTGTGTAATCTCTCCTCGTAATTTAACCCTTGAAGTCCGGGTATCATTCTAGTAAACCTACGCTGCACTCCCTCCAAGGCCAATATGTCCTTCTGAAAAGAAGTTAATTACATCTTCTTAAAACCCATTGCTTCTCCTTACATGCATGTAAGGTTTGGTATAACTTAACTCCCATGGAATTGCTTACCACTCTAGGCAAATTTTAAACGTTCCAACTTATTGGTTGGTGATTATCTCTGATTGATCCGATGGTGTGCCTATTCAATAAGGAAGAATTTCTTAAATCGACTAATGGATCTTCTGGGGTGCTATTTATGGATAAAAAAATTAACGAGAATAATTGAGTGGATTAAAACAAATCTGTGCCTCTCACCCATTCTACTTGTAACCTTGATTCAGAAATTTAACGCAATTCTGTCAAAATTTTACAGGTAATACTAAGCTAGCAGTCAAAGAACTACAGAAGGACCTAGTCGTAACCAATTTAAAGTGGCTACAATCGTGGCAAGCTATAAATTCCCACAAATAAATATTTAAACACAGAAGCCTGTGTTTTCTGGCCGGTGTTATTTTAAACAGATTGCTGCCGGGGTTACAGTTATTTTGATTGCAAATTCTAGGCTAGGGGCTCTTTTGAAATGAAACTGGAGAGGGCTCTGATTTGTCACACATTAGCTTTTGTGCTGGGAAATGGAACACTTTACCCACTCAGTATCAGCATTAAAGAAAGAACTTGCATTTATATAGCGCTTTACACAGCCTCAGGACATCCCAAAGTGCTTTACAGCCAATGAAGTACTTTTGAAGTGTCGTCACTGTTGTAATATAGGAAATGCGGCAGCCAATTTGAGGACAGCAAGATCCCACAAACAGCAATGTGATAATGATCAGATCATCTGTTTTAGTGATGTTGGTTGAGGGATAAATATTGGCCAGGACACTGGGGAGAACTCCCCTGCTCTTCGTCAAATAAAGCCATGGGATATTTTACATCCACCTGAGAGGGCAGACGTGGCCTCAGTTTAGCGTCTCATCTGAAAGACGCCACCTCCGACAGTGCAGCACTCCCTCAGTGCTGTATTTGAAGTGTCAGCCTAGGTTATGGGCGCAAGTCTCTGGAGTGGCACTTGAACGCACAACCTCTCACTCCGAGGCGAGAGTGCTACCCACAATGCAAAAATGCAGTCCTCCATAGCAACCGGAATTAAAAGGAAAAATGGAGCAAAAGACTTGCTTCCTGAAAAACTAGAAAAAATGTCAACTTTACAAACTGCTGACCGGCTTGAACAAGTCTACTCCAGCAAACCAGACTAGTTGGGCTGTCCTGTGCCCATTTTATATGGGTGAGTTTATGCCAGTGGTGGAACCAGAGAGAAAAATTTGAAGTCTGGCGTGGCACCAATAATGATTCATTTTTGCGATTTAAATTAGGCTAGTCTCCTTGTGGCTGGCTAGTTCCTTTGCTGCAAAATGTGGCACATAGTGGGTGTTCTTACTTATAAGTTATTCCACAAGATAATAGGGTTCAATGACATTTATTGGCTTTCATCGGAATTAAGCCATACAATGATAACTGTTATTACCAACAATTACACATCTACAGTGATAACTATTACTGATAATAATTACACATAAACTTGAGACACTTGCGGTACCAAGTTACTACGTCACAGATTTCGAGCTTGGGGGGGATCGGCTGGCCAAGCCTTGTTAAAGTTTGAAGTATCTTTCCAACGCCCCTCTTTTTATACCTTTCTTTCATTCTACCTACGTGCAGATCTGCATGTTTCAAAGTATTATCTCATTAAATTGGCAGCCATAACTCCAGTCTTAACGGATATCACCCCCCACACTCTATCATGGTTGTGGAGGAGTTAATCCCTTGGAGGACAGCCTTTTTTATTCATTCATGGGATGTGGGCATCACTGGCGAGGCCAGCATTTTTTGCCCATCCCTAATTGCCCTTGAGAAGGTGGTGGTGAGCCGCCTTCTTGAACCGCTGCAGTCCATGTGGTGAAGGTTCTCCCACAGTGCTGTTAGGAAGGGAGTTCCAGGATTTTGACCCAGCGACGATGAAGGAACGGCGATATATTTCCAAGTCGGGATGGTGTGTGACTTGGAGGGGAACGTGCAGGTGGTGTTGTTCCCATGCGCCTGCTGCCCTTGTCCTTCCAGGTGGTAGAGTTCGCGGGTTTGGGAGGTGCTGTCGAAGAAGCCTTGGCGAGTTGCTGCAGTGCATTCTGTGGATGGTACACACTGCAGCCACTGTGCGCCGGTGGTGAAGGGAGTGAATGTTTAGGGTGGTGGATGGGGTGCCAATCAAGTGGGCTGCTTTGTCCTGGATGGTGTCGAGCTTCTTGAGTGTTGTTAGAGCTGCACTCATCCAGGCAAGTGGAGAGTATTCCATCACACTCCTGACTTGTGCCTTGTAGATGGTGGAAAGGCTTTGGGGAGTCAGGAGGTGAGTCACTCACCGCAGAATACCCAGCCTCTGACCACAGTATTTATGTGTCTGGTCCAGTTAAGTTTCTGGTCAGTGGTGACCCCAGGATGTTGATGGTGGGGGATTCAGTGATGGTAATGCCATTGAACGTCAAGGGAAGGTGGTTAGACTCTCTCTTGTTGGAGATGGTCATTGCCTGAGATATCTATGAGGCTGGGACAAAGAAAGCTTGCAGCTGAATGCTTAGCAGCTAAAGTCTCTGGTAAACAAAACAGACTTTTCCATCCTCCTAACACAAACTTGCTTAGCAGGCGAAAGCCAGAAATTAAAGAAATTAAGATAAAAGAAATCAATATTAACCCATTTCTTACATCACAGTGATCACATGTTTTTTGGAGGGTGTTGTTACACAGATAGACCAGAACACCCATCACAGATACAATCACTTTCTCAGACGGTGATACAGCACCTGCAGGCCAGGCTTAAAGTTGTTATTGTTTCAAAATAACGCTGTTACATACATTATAAAAAATTAATGGATAGGTGGGATTGATTACAGGGAAAATAAACATCTCACCTTTGGGTTTGAAGGACAAACCAATCAGCCTCTCAGGTTTTACTCTGCTAGATCATGTTACTGACTCTGAGATCATTTGAATTCGAAAGACTGTACTTTCTACCCACATATTTTGGAGGAGTTATTGGATCTGAGTGCTAACAAGCTGATGAAAAGAGCAGAGAAAATCAAAATAATAAACTTGCATTCCTACAGCACCTTTCACAACCTCTCAAAGCACTTCACAGCCAATGAAGTACAGTCACCGTTTTAATGTAGGAAACACAGCAGCCCATTTGTGCCGAGCAAGGTCCCTCAAACAGCAATGTGATGATGATCACATAATCATCCTAGATTATATACTCAAGTCTCTGGAATAGGGCTTAAACCCACAACCTTCTGATTGAGAGGTGAGAGTGCGACCACTGAGCCACGGCTGGCTCCTGACATGTCACTCACACTGAACTGATATCGAGCTTTATTATTTTTTATTTTGTCTCCTTTTGTCACCTCCTGTCCTGAAGGCAATGACTCCTGCTGTGTCAATGTCCTGGCCGATATTTATCCCCCAACCAACACCTAAGAACAGATTATCTGGTCATTTATCACATTGCTGTTTGTGGGATCTTGCTGTGCGCAAATTGGCTGCTGCGTTTCCTACATTACAACAGTGACTACACTTCAAAAAATACTTCATTGGCTGTAAAACACTCCAGAGGTCATGAAAAGCCCTGTATAATGCAAGTTTTTTCTTTGCATACATTAGATGATTTTTTTTTATATTCATCCTTGGGATGTGGGTGTCGCTGGCAAGGCTGGCATTTATTGCCCATCCCCAGTTGCTCTGAGAATGTGGTGGTGAGCCGCCTTTTTGAACCGCTGCAGTTTGATCACATGGCATTTGACCCCGTGATATTCGCACTGCCGTTAAAATAGTGTTTGAAGGAGTTTCACACAAAACTTGCTGAAGCGTTTGTGTATTAACGTTGCACAGGGTGATCCCAATGTCTCTCACCCCCCCAAAAGTTTTTAAACCTCCCCACAACTGCTGAGAATCTACGAGAAATTTTGGAACAGTGTCGTGTTCAGGTCATGATGTGGAGATGCCGGTGATGGACTGGGGTTGACAATTGTAAACAATTTTACAACACCAAGTTACAGTCCAGCAATTTTATTTTAAATTCACAAGCTTTCGGAGATTTTCTCCTTCCTCATTTGCCTGAGGAAGGAGAAAATCTCCGAAAGCTTGTGAATTTAAAATAAAATTGCTGGACTATAACTTGGTGTTGTAAAATTGTTTACAAGTGTTCAGGTCAGAGGGTGGGCGCAATGGCGAGCTGTTTGATATGATTCCACTTGTCTAAGTGAATGCCATTCAAAATGGCAAGATGCTGCCTTGGCTCAGATACTCTCAAATTCAGCAGGGCTCCCCTTTGTGAAACACAGCACCTAATTGAATAACAGGACTGCACCAAAAGGGCAGACGACTGCCTCATCCACTGGTTTGCATCGGCAATGCTGCTCTGTGTTCAGCGCCTTCGTGCAAACCATATCAGCCGCTTTTCTCAGCACTGCAGTTGGGAACCTTGCAGCTGTGCTCGCCAGCTGTTTCGGGCTATCCTAAGGCAGGCGCCGGGATGCTATTTTGCAATGCAATCAGAGCCTCCCCTGTTTGCTGCGCTCACGTGGAACCTTCCAGCTGCCTGTGTGCATGTCCATGGATATTGCTCGAAACAGTATTTAACACAGATTTATTGCGGTGTAACAGCAGGCAGGTCAGTTTCACTGGAAATTAACCTGCGTACAGCAAGAACCCAAGCGGGAAACATCTGACGACTGCACTGCAACCGAGCCCCTAAAAATGACACAAGGAAAAGTAAGTTCCTCCATATCACTGAGCATCTTTCTCTGTTTTATTTATTGAGTGACAGATTAGTTTATCCCAGGTGTGGGGACGATTGAATGTGACCGCTTCACTGATATAAAACTACTCACCAATCTGTTATAAAGTATTCCTCCAAACATAATCTTTTTTGATTCTATGTTAAGAGGTTTTATATTAAAGGCTCCTCAGACTCTCAATCTTTTTTTGAATGACATTCTTGAGCTTATTAGGAAATAAATCCTATCCCTAAAATAGGGAATTCTCATCGAAAATAGGACCCAAAAAGATTCTTTATTTTCGAAATCCTGGAGGTCAAATATTAAACGGTGCTCCGAGCTCAGTCTGTTATGTACAGTGATAAAGATGCTTTGAAGTATTAGGCTTTGAATGTGACTCATAGTAGCTCAGCTTTTCTTGTCTCACCCTAACTAACTTATATAACGGTAATTCTGATCATTTGAGTGAGTGTCTGGGATTGGCACTTTATACTGGAGATTTCCTGGTGAATTTTGGTTGCTGTGGTGGTGTGTATGCTGTTGTTTAGTCAGCGATGGGTATAACATCAAACTGTGCTGCATTGAATCCATTTGCAGTTATTACACCAAACCTGTATATTATCTGACCCAGAAAATGAGCTCCATCTATTACTTACTCCCACTCTCCTTCCCCTCCTCTCCTGAAGGCTCTGACTCATGCTGAGTTATGGTGCCATGGTTACCAGCAGCCCACTGCAAAGTTGCCATCCTTCTTGTGTGAGCCTCAGTGGTGAGTGTTGGCAGGTTATTCAGTCATGAAGAGCATCCTAGCCAAACCAGATCCAATCTTCACCGAGTATCCACAGACAACAACAACTTGCATTTATATAGCGCCTTTAACATAGTAAAACATTGTAATTCGCATAAGCAATTATCAAACAAAATTTGACACCGAGCCACATAAGGAGATATTAGGACAGGTGACCAAAAGCTTGGTCAAAGAGGTAGGTTTTAAGGAGTGTCTTAAAGGAGGAGAGAGAGGCAGAGAGGTTTAGGGAGGGAATTCCAGAGCTTAGGGCCTAGGCAGCTGAAGGCACGGCTGCCATTGGTGGAGCGATGAAAATCAGGGATGTGCAAGAGGCAAGAATTGGAGGAGTACAGAGATCTCGGAGGGTTGTAGGGCTGGAGGAGGTTACAGAGATAGAGAGGGGCGAGGCCATGGAGGGATTTGAAAACACGGATGAGAATTTTATAATCGAGGCGTTCCCGGACCGGGAGCCAATGTAGATCAGCGAGCACAGGGGGTGATGGGAGAACGGGACTTAGTGTGAGTTAGGATACGGGCAACAGAGTTTTGGATGTGCTCAAGTTTACGGAGGGTGCAATTTGGGAGGCCGGCCAAGAAAGCATTGGAATAGTTGAGTCCAGAGGTAACAAAGGCATGGATGAGGGTTTCAGCAGCAGATGAGCTGAGGCGGGGGTGGAGATGGGCGATGTTACGGAGGTGGAAGTGGGCGGTCTTGGTGATGGAGCGGATATGGGATTGGAAGCTCATCTCAGGGTCAAATAGGACGACATGCAATTTCCAGCAGGGGTCACTGGAAAGGAATACGAGAGTTAAACCCCAACTGATTTTTTTTTTTCTCCTCTCCGTAAGCGATGGGCACTGAGGCTAGTTGTCACAGCCCAATTGCCTCTCTGGTTGAGATCAGGTAACTCCGCACCAACTGAGAATCAAACTTGGGAGTTTCTAGCCTCGTACTTGAGTGCCTTTGTCTCAGTCCTATCTCATTAATGCTGATTCAGGTACTGTTGTCTACATGCAGTGACCTTGTATAATGGGCAAGTACATCTGTGCTACTTTTTATCGCTAAACTTGCCCCAGCCAACTCACCGAGAGGGTCCTACTTTTGCCTCAGTCCCGGTGCTTTTGACATTACTGTTCCACAACTGCCAATTGCAGTGCAACGGACCCAGTTACATCATGATGTGGGTCACGCAGCCTGACTGCACGTACAGTGGTCGGTCGCAGCCTGGTTATACCAAAGGGAGGAAACAACGTTGGAAGGGACCAGTTTGTCACACAGCAGGTGGCATGGGCGTCGGTATAAATGGCGGGAAATCCAAATCGCTCGGCAGTGCGTGGCTGGACACGATCCATGACGGAAAACTTCAGGAAGGTGTGGGTTGCTGTCAAGTTGTTTTGCGTTATACTTCTTACCAGGACTCCCCACGCCATATTTGGACACTAAAGGAATCAAAGGATATGGGGATAGGGTGGGAAAGTGGAGTTGAGGGTTTTCCTATGAGGAGAGATTGTGTAGAATGGGCCTATACTCTCTGGAGTTTAGAGGAATGAGAGGTGATCTCATTGAAACGTATGAAATTCTGAGGGGGCATGACAGGGAAGATGCTGAGAGGTTGTTTCTCCTGGCTGGAGAGTCTAGAACTAGGGGGCATAGTCTCAGGATAAGGGGTCGGCCATTTAGGACTGAGATGGGGAGAAATTTCTTCACGCAGAGGGTTGTGAATCTTTGGAATTCTCTACCCCAGAGGGCTGTGGATGCTCAGTCGTTGAATATATTCAAGGCTGAGATTGATAGATTTTTGGTCTCTTGGGGAATCAAGGGATATGGGGATCGGGCGGGAAAGTGGAGTTGAGGTCGAAGATCAGCCATGATCTGATTGAATGGTGGAGCAGGCTCGAGGGGCCGAATGGCCTACTCCTGCTCCTATTTCTTATGTGCTTACCACACACACTGGAGTGACCCACTTTCAGGCCTGCTGTGTAATCACCTGCTTGGGAGGTACATGAGAGCAGCCCAAGGGGAGAGACGGAGGGCTGGGGATGGGATGTAGTTGGAATTGATCTCTGATTCTCCCTCCCTGCCAGTGGTGCATAAGAACTCCTCTGGTCACTAGATGGAACAACGTCGTAAATGCTTCTGTCCGCTATTTCTGTTTCCAATAGGACGGGTTCCTGTTTTTGCTGGAAATCCTGAATGGAGGAACTTGTCGCAAATGCATTTGTAATGTCTCTACATGCAGCTACCAAAGCAATTTTTAGCCCATAGCCTACTTTCGGGGGCTCCCTCGATATCAGAACTCGCCATGTAAGGAATTTTGGGATCAAAGCCATTGCCCTACCCCTCTATAGCACGGCATGTTAGAACACCAACGTGCTGTGCCTCCCATCAACACCTGAGAGGCCTACATTGGTAAGATTTCAGGGTAATAGATATCTGGAACTCTTCCCCCAAAAGGCTGTGGCTGCTAGAGGACAATTGGAGCTTTCAAGACTCAGATCGATAGATTTTTGCTAGGTTAGGGTTTCAAGGGATCTGGATCTAATGGGGTTGAGGTACAGATCAGCCATGGTCTCATTGAATGGCGGAACAGGCTCGAGGGGCTGAATGGCCTCCTCCTGTTCCTATGTTCTATTCCCAGAGGCTCAATTCCGAATTCTGGAAGAACTTCAGCTCCGACGTCAGAACAACAGAAATGGCACAATGATCGCGCCCTTGGAATTCCAGAGCAAGTTGTTCTGGAATATTTCACACGTTGTCACGTGCCTTCTCGGTAGCATTTCTGTGTTTCTTTTTTCTTTAATGATTTAGTGTTACGTTTCTGCTCTCTTTTTCCCTTCCCTAGCCTTCTCCCTGTGAATGCGGCTATTCAGCTGATTAATGCTGATTACCCCTCTGCTTTTTCCTCATGCCTCTCTGAGAAACTTCTGCATTGCGCCTCAATCTCACGGCTTGACGTCTCATGGGTGCAAACTTACCCACCCCACTACTCCTTGGCGCAGCAGATTGAAACTCCGATATACTGTGCTGCTCTGCTACCTTTCACCACCTTTTCTTTGTAGTAACCCTGCAAAATATTAATGAACTGCACACCACCTTAAGGGGGTACTGACCCTTGAAGGTAATGATGACATTTTCCTTGCTATGTGTTTCCCCAATTTGCTCCTCTCCTAAACTCGGTGTCTCCTGCTGGGATCCAGTTCTGCCACTGTCAGCATCTCTCTGATAACGTCACCCCTTCTTCATGTGTGAGTCTAGCTATTCTCCCACAGAGGGCATCACAGCTGAGCCTGAGCCTGCCCTTGCCTGATGCCTGCGACACAGAGTGGTCACTAGATGGTAATCAGGACTGGGAATCTTGGCTGATTGGTGGTTTTTTTTCTCCCCTTCGCTAGCCCAGGGACACTGAGACAATTGTAGCTCCCCTCAGCTGAAATAGCCTAACGGCATAGGCCAGAGATCATATCTTGGACCTTCCTGGTCTGGGGTGGGTCAGTAACACTCCACATGATTTATTTGTCCAATGAACCATTGGAGGAGGTTTAGGTTTATTACAGCTTTACATTCAGAAGAGCAAATCCTACAGCATCCAAGGAAAAGCTATGAACCATCTATAAACCAGTTTGTGCTAATTGTATTCACTCAGAGGTTTTTGTTTGCTGTGATGTGGGATTTGGGACTGTGTGGAGGATTTGACTGGAAGCATTTCATCTAGGCCATGTGACTGAGTCTGTTGCTTGTCACTACGCTGGTAAGTTCTGTGCGTTAACAAAATATCAGCTGGCAACAGTGTACTCGGTTAATCTGACGCCAGGTAATTTACTGCCTTCTTTGCACATGTCTGACAGAGTAACGAAAGGGATTAGCAGCAAAGAATTTGAAATTGCGCCATGCGGTAATGCCCACCAGATCGAGAGTTTCTCCTCCAGCCTGGGATGCCCACACCGA